>NW_019384347.1:664872-733324 GCF_000671375.1 Centruroides sculpturatus
TACTGTATATATATATATATATATATATATATATACTCTTTGTTCAAATAAAAATAATTATTAATGAGCTCTTAACGCTTTTTATTTTATAAAATAAGTTTCCATTTTGATGTAAAGAATTAGGTTTTTTTAATTGTTAAATAGAATAAATTTGAGATGATGGAGATACTAAATTGTTTTAGATGTGAAGTTAATAGATATATTTTGTTTAATGAGCTAAACAGATCATATCTATTATGAACCATTCAAGGAAATCTGTAATAGACTATTTATGATGGATTAAATAAAATTCAGTGTTATAAATTCCTATTTATAAAATATCTATTAGGGACAGTCAAATGAAAACGAGACAGATGGGAAAAAAGTAAGTAAACTGTTTATTATTTCAAAAATAATTGCCATAACTGTTAATACATTTAATACTGTGAGACAAGATGGTCAATGCTTTCATAGAAAATAGCTTCTATCGAAACTATGTGCATAAATTTTAAGGAGGAGATGCTTTTGTCGATGGCCTGGCAAGAGTTGATTCACAACACGCTTTAGCCGCCTGTTATATCCGAGTAGGTGGACTCGTCGCGCATGCGCAATGTATAATTTTAAAAGAACGATTCAAACTCAAGAACGAAGTTATTTGATCAGCATTCGTTAATCGAATTTACGAGCTAAAACTGTAGGAACCTGATGAAGAGCCCAGAAGGGGTTCAAAAACGTTTGTTTTTTTGTTGTTGATCATACCACACCGTAAATTGGTTCAGTGTGTGTGATTCATAGAAAATGTTTGCGGTTGCCTACAGAACCATGATTGTACCCAGGCGTGCATCTTTTCGTCCGAAGCAAATTGACAGCCACAAATGTCTTTCTTCGAGACTCCGAAAGTATGGAAATCGCATGAAGAGAAATCGGGACTGTATGGAGGATGTGTATGGACTACACTGCAGAAGTTCCCAGCGAAACTTCTGCAGCGTAGTCAAAACAACTTTGGTAACATGTGGGTGGGCATTATCCTGCAACAGAATGATGCTGTCTGTCAACATTCCTGGATGTTTGGATTTGATGGCACACTTCAATTTTTGCAAAGTTTCTATGTACCGCTGTGCGTTAATTGTGGCACCATATTCCAGAAAGTTAACAAGCAGCAGACCTCCATAGTGATATTGCACGCACAAACAACTCACCAACCTCACTTCGAGCACGTCTAACAGACAAATGGCACAGCGGTGAACATTCGCACTGTTCCTTCCTGATTCCCAATAGAGGGCACTTCTATATACACACCTACCTGCATTACCAACTTCCGTTCCACAATTGTTATATAGTTTGTCTCATTTTCATTTGACTGCCCCTAATATATCTCTTATCTGATGTTATATGTAAAGTCCTATAGAACTATAAATATTCAAAATCAGCAATATATTGAAATACAAAATTCATTAAATTTAATTAATCTTAAATTTACTGTTAATAGAATCCAAAATATTTACATTAGAATTATGCAAAACAAAAATCTATTCTCAAAAAATAGAGCATAATCATAGAAGGTAAGCTAGGCTTGAAAAGTTAATGAATAAAAATAAAAATTTAATTTATTAAATAAAACACAAGTTTGTAGATATTGTTTGACTATTAAAGGTTTTACTATTTTCAAAATGTTTTTTCTATAATAAATCAATTTGTATCACATTTTTAGTAGGAAAATTTCAGAAAAAGAGCACATTTATCATGTATAACAGTTGGAAAAGTAATAAAACAGTAGGAAAGTATTGAGGTAGGGCAAATTTTGACACAACAGACTTTTTTGCATTTTTTGATGTATTAAATTCCCTGATTCCAAAACCATAAAAATAAAGAAAACAATTTATAACTACAGGTCTACAATTTATTACAGTTACATTAAAGCTTTAGATTTTATGGTTCAATGGGGCCCTTGCTCAATGTTTTGCCCAGATTGGTCTAAAGCAGTGATTTTAAACTGGTGTGCTGCAAAAATTTCTGAAGGTTATTAAATAAATAATTTTTGAAAGAAGCCCAAAGAACAATAAGTGTACGTGTCAAAATTAAAACCTCTTTAAATTGATTATACAAGTTTTTGATTGTTAATTAAATGTATACATAATGTAGTAAAAAATACATATAAGCAAAATTATATATGCCTAACACTACGCTATTTAATTTAAGATGAAATTTTCTTTAAATAAAAAATGTATCCATAATTGTCCCTATTTAGTTCAAATTATTTTAACTTAGAAATATCAGGACATTGGGCAAGTTTCTAAAGGCAATTATCATGCCGCTTTTAAATGAAAATTATCAATTTAAATAACTATTGTTGTAACCTGTTGCTATTTTAAGTAACAACAATACTGTTTTATTTAATTCACAAAAAATATAAACAAAAAGAATTAGGTTAAGAGGCAGGTAATATGACAATAGAATGTTTACATACACAACTTTAATTCGTGATTTTTTTCTACGGAAATTTAATTATAGATTCAAGTGTGCCATGAGATAAAAATTTTGAAAAACACTGGTCTAAAGCCACCCCTGGCACTTGCAAGCTTTTTTTAAGCTAATATGATTTATAATATTTTTACTTGAGTTTAATTTTTATAATTAACTATTTAATTAGTATAATTAAATTAAAGTGTCAAGTATTTATTATACAAATATTAGATACATTAAAATTATAATTATATTAATAATATATCTTATTTTAAATCCAAAAGAAAAATATAATTTTTATATTTCAATTTGTTATAATTTTTAACCTACATATAGAATGTTGGCCGTAAATATCGTATATTATTATATGACATTGGTCTAATAGTAGACAAACTTATTGGAGGTGCTTATTGCTCATCTTATTGTAGAAGAAAATTTCGTCATCTCTATAATAACATGATGAAAAATATTGCATCTGTAAGTGGAAAACAGTCAATATATTGACATAATATATTGCATTTACATTTTAGTAACTCATCAGAATTATTTCAGAGTCCAACACTTGGTGGATTGCTTGGACATGATATAATAACAGCTAGATTGTCATATTATGAATCTACTCCATTTGAATATCCATTTAATGAATTACTGGTCTGGGCAGTGCTGACAAATAGACAAAAGATGGCTCTGTTTATAGGACAGAGTGGAGAAGAAGTTATTGTAAAGGTAATATTTAAATTATCTTGATTTATTTTTAATAAAACTTTTATTGTTTTCACTGATAGTCAATTACAACATAACAAAAGTATTTCACTGTATTTGTAAGTAATAACTCCATATTGATAGAATAAAGTATAATTTGATGTATAGGAGCCTAAATTTTTGAATTAGAAAGGTTTCTGATCTTGTTATTCATCATCATTTATAGATTAAAGATTATAAAAGAGCTTCTTGTCTTGAAAATTCTTGAAACTAATATCTCAAATAATAGTAGAGATAACAGAGACTTATCACACTTTTACTGGTAACATCAAAATGACACTTCCATCATCAGAATCCAACTTTATTACTGGTATGCATTTCAGTACACAAGACCCTCATCAGCCATACATAAAAATATATAGATATCTGTTGTAGAACAAATTTGCAGAGAGAATAATTGCAATATACTGTAATGCAAATTGTAATTGCAACCGCTAAATAGAGGATTATTAAGAGATTTTCTTTTTAGATATTGTAGGCCTGTTTATAATGTAATCCTCATAGTATTGTGCAGTGTGGGTGGAAATAAATCTTGAACAGGTATGTTTTAAATTGTAGATTGTAATTAATTGTTTTAAATTGTAGATTGCTCTACAACAGATATCTATATATTTTTATGTATGTCTGATGAGGGTCTTGTGTACTGAAATGCATACCAGTAATAAAGTTGCATTCTGATGATAAAAGTGTCATTTTGATGTTATCAGAAGAAGCATGATAAGTCTCTGTTATCTCTACTATAGTATTTGAGATATTAGTTTCAAAGATTAAAGAATAGTTTTCAATTTTTAAGATCTATCAAAAAATAAAGATTTTTAAGATGAGATGAAAATTATTCAGATATAATCAACAAATTAACATTTTTTAAGATGATTTTTTAAGACAGCTTAAAGAAAACTCTTAAAAAATTTAGATTTGTTCTATTCTCATTGATAGATTTGAATAATAATAAAATTCTTTATTCTCTGTGTGATGAGTTCAAGAATTCAGATTTCTATATTTTAAAAACTTTTTCATTTAAATGTTCTGATTCCTTATTAGATAACTGACAAAATTTATAGTGTAGTTTGAAGTCATTTTTATTACTCTATTAGTAACAACATTTTACTATATAGTTAAAAGATTGCTTTTACTATATACATTTATGATTCTGAATCTTCTTGTTTAAATTTAAGGAATTATTAATGAGAGATTAAAATCTAAAATAATTTTTTAGATAATAAAATGGCTTCAGAAAGAATTACATATTTTATTTATGAAAAAATTTTAAAGCATATTAATTCAAAAATAACAAACTAGCTAAATAGATTACATTATTTAAAGATGATAATAGTAATTTGGTTGAATTTACAAAAAAATCTTATATTATTTATTTTAAAATGTTATAATATTCTGCAATTATGGATAGGCTCTAATTGCTTGCATACTGTATAAAGCCATGGCTCGTGAAGCAGCACAAGATGATATGGAAACTGATCTCTATGAAGAGCTGAGGCAAAATGCTAGGTTAGAATTTACATTTTCTATAACACATCTTCATTTATTAGTTTTAATATTTGAATTGTCTTTGCTCTTTTTAGAGAATTTAAACAATTAGCACTTGATCTTTTGGATTACTGTTATCATCAAGATAAAAGTTTGACTCTTCAACTTCTAACCTTTGAAAGACAGAATTGGAGTAAACAGACATGTTTGGGATTAGCAGTAATGGCTAAACATCGTGCATTCTTAGCACACAGTGCTTCACAAATGCTTCTGGCTGATCTCTGGATGGGAGGATTACGAACTCGAAAGAATGCTAACTCTAAAGTAGGAAAGATTACATAAAAATATACTGTATTTAAAATATTTGGTTTGAATTAAAACTTAATGTAATAGTAGATGACAATTTTAATAATATAGTTGTATACTAATGAATTAATTTTATTTATGAAGATAAAATAATTTTCATTTATAGATGTATTATAAAATAGTTATTAAATATTCATTTTAATTTGTAAAATTTTAGGTAATATTTGCTTTGTTATTTCCACCTGCAATTTTTAAACTTGAGTTTAAGTCCACAGAAGAATTAAAGTTAATGCCACAAACAGAAGAAGAGCATATTTGGAATTTACAAAAAAGTGACACAGATAGTAATGGAAATGAAAATGAAAAATGTAGTTTGGATGAAATAGCCTCACATTATAAAACACCTAGAAAAGAGGTAAGAATTTTCATAAAAACCAAAATTTATATAATTTTGAAGACAAGAAATTAACTGTTTTACTTAATATTATTTGTAGTCATATGCAATTCTTCACGCTATAAGTTTAAATACCTCTTATAAATTAGAAAATGGAAAGCCACTTCATATAGATAGCACTGATCTTGAGTTATCTATGGAAGAAAAACAAAAAAAAAGGTCTCCACGAATAGGGAAAAAAGTTTATGAATTTTATGCAGCTCCAATAACTAAGTTCTGGGGTCATACAGTTAGTATATACAAGAATGTTTTATGAAATTAAAATTGTTCTTTAAAAATTTTTAATTTATTATTTTTATTTAGCTAGCATACACTATATTTCTGCTATTATATACTTATGTTGTGCTAGTACGTTTAGAATCAGAACCATCTTGGCAAGAATATTTTGTGATTTCATATTTATCTACATTGCTCTTAGAGAAATTTAGAGAGGTAAGATTTTAAAAACTCATATTATTCTGTAAGATCATATTGTAATCAGTTATTCTGTTTAGATTTTATGCTCTGAACCAGTAAAATTTTCAGCCAAAATTTCAGTCTGGCTAGAAAAAAAATGGAATCCATGTGATGTTGCTCTAATTATCATTTTTCTTATTGCTCTAAAACTTCGTTTAGACCCAAACTTGCAACAAGTAGGTAGATCAATATATTGTGTGAATATCATGTATTGGTACATCAGAATTTTAGATCTTGTCAGTATAAATAAATATCTTGGACCATATGTTACTATGATTGGGAAAATGGTAGGTGTTATTTCTTTATATATATATATAAAATATATTATATAATAAACATTTAATATTTTGGGCAGGTTATCGACATGCTTTATTTTGTAGTTCTCTTGCTTGTCATTTTAATGTGTTATGGCGTAGCAAGACAAGCAGTTCTTTTTCCTTATGAAGAAGCATCATGGAATCTAATAACAGAAATATTCTATTTGCCTTACTTTATGTTGTATGGTGAAGTATTTCTTAATCATATTAAGCGTAAGTATAAAATTAAAACTTTAACATAGTTATTTTATGTACAAGTAAATTAATATGCAGTCTAAAAACAAAATTCATAATTAAATTTATAATTTTCTTTAACATATTTAATGAGTTATTTTATTTTGATTTGTAACAAAATAATTATATCAAAACCATAATAATCTTGTCTTCTGTATATTATTACTACATAAAAAACAATTTCAATATTTTATGTATTTTTACTTTCCTGACTGTTATATAAGCTGCTCACTTGTCAAATTGATTAACTCCACAAAACAAAAAGTATAAAAATTGATAATATAAATTAATTTTAAACTTTAAATTTAAATAAACATTATAGAATGTATTTTTATAGATAGTTATATTAAAGCATAGCTTTAATGTAACAATATATAAAATTACACAAAAAATGTAAAAATAATAATGATTATATTGAGGATTTAGAAATGGAGTTAATTGATTTGGCCTGTGAATGGCTCATATATAACAGGGAAAGTAAGACAATTGCCAAAAAAATGACTTTCCTAAGATTTTTAGATTTTTGGACTTGGGGACCTTGAAATGTCAAGAAACACAAAAAAGTTGGCATTTTTTCTGTATGTATGGATGTTAGTGTGTGTATGGAAATGCACAATTTTGTTCACCAACTTTGAAGCTTAATAACTCCTGTGTCTTTTATCACAAATTTCTGAAATTTTACAGGGAGGTTAGTGTATTAGGGGCATTGATGCTATTAAATTTTGGTAGTTAAAGATCAAGGAGGGGGAGATAGAGGGGGTTATGTCACATCTCAAGTGGAATCAGATTTAATGTAGATTTTATTCACTATTAGCATCTACAACTTTTTCTATAAAACTCATCTCTACTCTCAAAATTAAGCTTTGTCATTTTATAATAATTATATCTTTCAATTTTTTAAAAAATTGAAAGATTGATTCCAAAATCCTATGCATCAATTTGAAGGGGTATTAGAGGTAAGTGAACATTTTTTGTCAAACAACATAGTGTCAGAGCATGCCATTATTCTAGTAGAGAGCCCAGAACAACCATGGCAAGCCTGTTGCTTGGTCACTGATTGCCAGACCTCTTGATAGGACTGTATGAAAGTAAAATTAATTTTATATCAAATCTCTTAAGAATTGAGATTATAGAATATTGTTTTTAATAATATAATAAATTAATTAAAGCAAAATGAGAATAAATATAAAATTTTCTTATTGTCAATATATATTAGGAAAAAATTGACACACACTAACGGAAGTATCTATGTGACATCTAATGGAATCTCACCAGGTAAAAATTTGCATATATTTTGTCCAGCTCATTCAGATTGATATTAATTGAACATATCAGAAACATACATTGTTGTGAAAAATACAGAACTGTCTAGTTTGATTAAAGAGTAATTTGCTGGAAAAGTACATTAGGTATTTTGTCTCTCTCTAGAACTGTTTGAACTTGCATAATTTAAAGTTGTACTTGTCAACATATGAAGATAACCCATTAACCAGGTTTAAAACGTTAGTGTTCTTGAAATCTCATCCACTGTTAAAGATGAATTGATTAATTCTGCATATACATCAATATTTAAAATTTTTGTTATTTTATTTTATCATTTTTCTAAGAAAATTATTAAATATTCTCTCTAAGTTTCTTGCAAATGTTTTAAATTAGCTGTCATGTTCATTACCAAAGAAATCATTGTCCTTATTATATTTATATTATCATTAAATAACATGAGCCTATGTTTTGTTTCTGTATTTAGCATTCTTATTTCTGTATTAAAACATTAACACCTTTTATATTTCAGTAAATTCAGTAATTCAGTAAATTTATTACTATTCAGTAAATTTAGTACTATATTCAGTGGTGATATTCAAAATATTTAACAAAGGATTCGCTAACAGAAAATTTTTCCTTAACAATTTTTTTTTCACTCAAATGGTGCATTAGCAACATTAATGCAAAAACTGACCTTAAGACACCCATATAAATAAAAAAGATGCATTTGCAAAATTAAGTCAGTTAAAATTTAACATTTTTTATGCCAGAGCTATATTTTTTTTTATTCTGATGAAACTGTGTTGTTAATTTACTTTGCTTTATACAGACACAACAAAGTAATGCTTTTCAAACACTTGGCAAATTATTCATCTCTTTATTCAGTTGGGACACTAATTACAAGTTGCATTTCAGACATTAGCCCCCTCCTCAGCTAACTTAAAAATATATTACAAACATACAGACAGCATACATAATGGACTGTATCAAATTCCGTAGATTGAGTGAAGAATGAACAGATTGACAGGTCTCAAGCTCGACAACAGGACTTTCAAACTTGACGAACTGTAATTTATATCTTGATTCATCATCTAAATTCACACAATAACTGTTATAGCCTTTACAGACAAATCTCACATACATCTATCCTAACGACACAATCTGGTTTGCTTGTATCTTCTCTCTGTATCGTTCCTCTTGATATTGAACTGTGCACATGTGTCACTTTGATGTGTCTTTATAGAGCAAAATATATTTTTTTTGATAAATAATAAAAAAGTATGTTCAAAATGGTTTATTTTGTACATATTTTATTACGACATGTGTTCCACAGCCATCTTGTATTTTCTCGCACGCATGGGATTGTGGGATCTCCTTATGACTGGATCTAGTTTCAAGAACTCTCTTGAGTTGATCGCGATTGAACCTCGTTTCAGTCGAGATTGAAATGGTCGAGGGAAGTCGCACCAAGGCGAACGGGGTATAAGGGTCTAGTTTAGTAGTGTTACAGAGTATAATACGTATATTTTAATATATTTTTTAAAAGAAACAAAACCACTGAGAAATGTTACGTGTGTTTAACAAGGTTCAGAAAACTTTGAAAATGTTAACAACGGGTTCGGCTGAACCTGTGCGAACCCACTGAATATCACCACTGACTATAATATATCATTTGTATTTGTGCAGAACAGTAAAAAATCGGATTGCAAAAATAATAATAAACATTACTAACTAAAATGTAAATTTATATTTGAGAAATATGCACTGCTAAGTTCAAGAAATAATGAAATATATAGTATAATCTGTGTGAAACATAATGAATAAAATATGTAACTTATATTTTCATATTTTTTTCTGTTACATATTCTATTACATTTTCTATTATATTTATATTCTGATATATGTAGTAGAATAAACATTTAACTATTAAATGATTCTTGCTTTCTAGCAAAATGTGGAGAGGATCAAAATCTTAAGCCTTGTGGATTAGCAACATGGATTAATCCACTTATTATGTCTATATATTTACTTATTTCAAATATTCTTCTTGTTAATCTTTTGATTGCAGTTTTTAAGTAAGTTGCTTACTCAATAATAAATAATTACAATTTTTTGTTGAATTTTTTCTAAAAAAAATATTTTTTTCCAGTAATATTTTTGTTGAAGTAAATGCAATATCTCAGCAAGTTTGGAAATCAAATAGGTTCCAAGTAGTTATGGAATATGAGCAAAAACCTAGTTTGCCACCACCTTTAATAATCTTTTCTCATTTATATCTTCTATTTAAATATTATATTCGTCGTTGGAAAGGAAAGCCAAAAGGAATAGATTATGGTCTCAGTATGTATGTTTAATTACAATAAAATTATATTTCTTAATATGAAATAAAATAGTACTAAACAAACAATCTTCACAAACGATTTCAACCTCCACCAAGGTCTGCTTCAGGTGGTGACTAAACTCTCCTCTTGACTGTTGGAACGATGACGCCTCCACAACACTGTTGTAAAAAAAGGTTTTGTGGATTGTTGTTACTCAACGCAGTGTTAAGAATAGTAGTCATTTTGTGTTAAATAGTACTAAAATTGCTAATCCTTAAAATATTAAATAATTAATTAACTTTTTATAGAAAATTTGGAATTTCCATTCTAAACACGTTTTCACAGCACCTACTATTGCATTTAAGAAATATTTACTGAATTAAACAAAATTTTTTAATCCAAGTGAGATAAATTACCATGAGCACTGAAAAATTTACTGTATTGTGTTGAACTATAATTTTTGCATTATTATCTTTGAATCATCAGAAGTACTAAATTTTTAAAATAGCAACAATATATAACAGACTAACTATTTAATATTTTAATTAATATGATTATTGCAATATTAATATAAGATGTAATTATTCCAAGAAACAAAAATTTTTAATCATTCAGAGATTTACTAATTATTTTGGTTATAAAAATCCAAAAATTTATTGATAATACTCAAGTTGTAAACTTTATTATTAAAGTAGTTTTGATTTTTTTTAATGGGTTTGTTTTAATTTTGAAATGATAGATTAAAAATATATATATATAATATTCATTAACTAGCAATACAATTCATATTTAATTTGAAGCTGTTATAATTTTATTTTGACATTTTCATTTTATGAAGGAATAATTAAGCCATGTAAAAATAAAGTTTGAAGATTGTTTTACTAAACTTCAAAATCAAAAATGTCTATAGTATCTATGTATTGTTGGATCTAGTATCTATAAGTTAAATTAATAGATTTTAAAACTAACAGAAATAACAGAAAGCATTAATTGATTTCATATCATTCTTCACAAAAAGAACATTGCTGCAATGGAAAAACTAGTTTTAGGACATTTAGAACCATTTAGAAAATTTCTAATAAATCTTTTTAATTTGAATTTTCTGGATTTTCCTTTTGAAAATTAAACTAGTTTTCTGCAAGTTTCTATCATTCATCAGTATTTCATATTCTTGGGCTTATCATATTTTTTCAATACTTTCTTGATCATTCCTTTAACCATTTCAACTTTTTAAGCTAAAGGTAAACTTATGTATGTTATAAAAATATAGCTAAACAACTCTGCTAGCTATACTCAAATGTCATTAAAACCTCAACATTAACGATTTCATTTACATGCTAGGAGTTCACAGAAGTCTCAAATATGGAAAATATTTAAAACACACACATTTTATAAACCAATAGACTACATTTTGCTTTATTTTCTTGAGTTTTAGTTTCAAAGTACAGTATTTTAAAGAGATATACTAGCTTTTGAATTATCCAGATTTTTTACATACAGTTAATATGAATTTATTTTTTTAACACTGATTTAAATACATATTTCAAGGAGAAAAACAGCAAGTTTAAATATTCCAACAATTTAAATTGATCAGACTCAACTGTATTATAATATATAATAAATAATTANGAATAATAATTATAAATAATAAATAATTATAAAAATCTTAGGAATTTTTGTGGATTACACCTGTTGAAAATTCAAGAGAAAATTAATAATTTGAAAATTTCCATATAAAATTAAACTTATACATTATAGTAATTTCCTCTGGGAAAATTTTTAGGTGTTACAATCTTAGCTGGCTGCTACCACAAATTTTCTTACAAACCTCAGTTAAGAACAACAAAGCAATATTTGTATTACAATGTTGCTCAATTGCATACTAGTTTATAGTTCAGTTATCTTTAAAAATTAATTGGAAATAAAATAAAAAATATTTTGACTGATCAGAGAAAAATATTTAGCTAGTCAATCAACTATCTAAAACTAATTTGAGGAGAACACTGAAACTATCGTCTATGAGATCTAGTGTTTTATTTAAAACTTTTAAAAACTCTTAGATGTTTTCAGTTTTTTAAAGCCATCTTCAGATGGATTTTTACAGAATAATCAGAACTCAAATATATCACAAAAATTTATTATAATTCCATAATAATAGGAATTTTGAAGTTATAATTTTAATTAAATTATAAAATAAATATTCTTTTTAGAGATCATACAATTAAAATAAAATACCTATTTATTTATACCCAGTGCTTTTTTCTAAAAAAATTATTGCTAGTATGCTTATATGGTGACTGAATTGTGACTGAATATATAGAATTGTTTTTGTAAGCAGCTGTCACTACTATATGCCTACTATTAAGATTTTTTCATGCTATCTGCTGGTACAGCATACTGGTGCATTCCAGTTGAAAATAGCCCTGTCTAAAACTTATAAACTAAGGGTTGAGTTATAAACTCTGTAACGTAATTGTATCCATACAGGTAACCCCCGTATAACATGGCATTTCTATAGCACGGATTCACTCTACCACAGTTCAGGAATTGGGTAAAACCCTTGTACAACATGAAATGTAATAAGGGGTGCATTCTTTTATACCTTCTCATAACTCCATGCATAACTCCATGCAAGCATTCTAATTGTTTTCGTGGCTACTTTGAATACTCTTTCAACAAATAATCCATTTAATGGTTAAATTTTACAATTGGGACCATTCTTTTGCCTCTAAAAGCTCATTTTAGAATTATAGATTCCTCCATCACGATACTATTGATAGTGCGGGCACCGCCATCTTTCTTTCACCGTCATTCCTAAATGCCTACAAACAGCAGTGCACTCCCATTGCAGAGCGACCACTATTAATGAACTCACCCAAAAACTGTTACCAGTTGATGATGCTCATGCTGAGATCATCATATAGGATGAATAATCCTCTGGTAAAATATTTACTTAACTAATAAATAAGTATGTTACCTATGAAAAAAATGAATAATAAATCCGATTTAAATAAGGATTTAACAGCAAATTTTTTAATTTTTGGAACCTAACCCTCCTTTTCACATTAGTTCTTTGTTTCATATAACACGGATTTGCATAACATGGCAATTTTTTGGAACATAACTCCTGTGTTATATAGGGGTTACCTGTATTTGTAAATGTTTACTACACTGGATATCTATAGCAATAGTTATAAACTACCGTAAGGCCTTTTCCGTATCTGTAAAGGAACAAACTTTTTTACAGTTTCCAAAGTCATCCATAATGAGCATGCACAAAATCATCGGCTGATGTTGCCAGATCTAAATATTTATTTATTTTATCATTTTTTATTTTTTTATGACCAAAGTAACTCTTATCTTAAAATTTTATATTATTCAGAAACAGCATCGTCGGTCAAAAGTTACCAATTTGTCAAAGTTTCTTGGGTTGCTTCCGGAATAACTTTCAATTGTATATCGACTGATGGTGACTTACAGTATCCCTACCATAAAAGTTTGATCGATCCAAACTTTTCTTACGGAATACGATACGGCCATACAGATATGATACGGAGTTTATAACCATGCTATATGGATATGCTTACAGATATGGTACGGATACGGTTACATTGCGGAGTTTATAACTCAACCCTAATAATCATGAAGTTAAATAACTAAAAGCAATCATGAAATATGAATAATTATTTTTGTTACATCATAAAATGCAAGTAAAAAATCACATATCATATTAGTGGTAGATTAAGAGATCCAGGACCTTAAATAAAATAACATTTAAGATCTATGATGTATAGCTGAAATGGACTTTACATTTATGAAAACATTTATTTACATTATTTCTGAGAATGATGTTTTT
Source organism: Centruroides sculpturatus (assembly GCF_000671375.1). Taxonomy (NCBI): domain Eukaryota; kingdom Metazoa; phylum Arthropoda; class Arachnida; order Scorpiones; family Buthidae; genus Centruroides; species Centruroides sculpturatus. The sequence continues at coordinate 678,769 of NW_019384347.1, forward strand.
TACAAATAATAATAATATAATAATAATACAATGCAGTTTACATTGTCACATCTCATGTACAGTACATGGACGACATAAAACGTTTATGCATCCACACAAAAACAACTTCATCAACTCCTACAAATCACACATTCATACTCAAAGACATACAAATGGAATTTGGCCTAGACAAATGCAAAACACTTTGCATAGAAAAAGGAATCCCAAAGAAAGGAGATTTTGCATTTGGAAATGAAGACGTGATTGAATTCATGGAAGAGGGTGAGTTCTACAAGTATTTAGGATTCTAGCAGGCCAAACTAATAGAACATACACAAATAAAGCAAAGATTAATTAAAGAATACCAAAGTAGGTTAAATGCTATTCTCAGAACACAGTTAAATGCAAAACACACAGTTACAGCAATAAATACATATGTCATCCCAGTATTCACATATTCTTTTGGAGTTATGCATTGGACCCATACAGATCTTGAACAACTCCAAACGAAAACAAGAACAACACTTACTAAGCATAAACATCAACCTAAATCTGGCATAGAAAGATTAACCCTTCCATGTAAAGATGGTGGTTATGTATAGTAAACCTTCAATATAAACAAATACAGACACTGCGAGAATTTGTCTACAGAAAACAAGAAACATCACAGTTACATAAAACAGACTCAAATAACACACCATTAAACTTACACTCACATCATATGGCCATGACACAACATATAAAAAGCATAGACATCATTAAGCAATTGTGGGCTTAATTAAAAGGCACTTCATGGCAGACATCCCTACAATTTGGCTGGGGATTTTGTTGACAAAACTGTGTCAAATAGCTGGTTAGCTCAGGGATGCCTCTTTGTAGAGAAGGAAGGCTTCATGATTGCTATATAGGATCAGGTCATAAATACTAAAAACTATAGAAAATACATACTCAAAAATACAACACATCACTTCTGGTTGCAAGCTCTTGGCACAGACAGATTATTTACATAGACATAATCAAGTAGCAAATATAATACACCAAGAGCTTGCAAACAAACCCAAATTATTAAACATCCATGAACCATACTACAAATACATTCCACAGACAGTATTGGTAAACAACATGTGCAAAATGTACTATGACAGAGCCATAATCACAGATAAAATAATTTACCACAGCAGACCAGACATCACACTCATTAACAAACATAATAAAACCACATACATTATAGACATATCCATTCCAAACACTCACAATGTACAAAACACATGCACTGAAAAAATCAGCAAGTACACAGAACTCGCCCAGGAAATAATGCATATGTGGAGGATGGATAAGGTGCTTATTGTACCTGTCATTCTCTCCTCTACTACACACACTACACAAAAACCTGGAAACATTACAATTGAATAGAAATACATACGTCACACTACAGAAGGCCACTATATTGAACACATGTCATATTGTTAGGGAATGCCTGAATACAGACACACACTGACACACTTATTTAATTTTAGTTTTGTTTTGGTTGCTATGCCTTGACTCTGGTCTGTCATAGTACACAGCAACTGGTGTCAACCAAGTATAACTCACTAAACCCAACATATTATCTTTACCTGTTTCTCTAACTGCACTTAATTAATTGATACATAAAAACCTTTATAATGCAGCCTTTAGTTCAAATTAGCAAACATTTTCGGCCGTTTTGAAAGGCCTTCATCAGGAAAATAGCCATCAAATGATTCTTAATTTAAACAGACGTTTGTTTTGGAATGTTATAATTTTGAAATTTTCCTATATGCACAGGCTCGTATGTAAATAAATACCATCTGCTTCTTTAACTGCTAGTTCCTTTATATATTATAATATTCAAATTAGGCTTGCTCTCCAAGCTGCAGATATTTTACTGGACACTCTAAAATTTATTGCTACCCCTTCTTGGTATGTCTTAAATATCTGCCAAGCTTCCACATATTTTAAGTGCCTCTTGTCTTGGATCTTTTTATGTGCCAACATATTATTATTATTGTTGTTATTATTAAATTAAAACACACACATACGAAACAGAATATGCACATATAGGAATACATGGACGCATTCAAATAAAACTTGCAGTTGCAAAGATTGAAATGTTACAAAGCGTGTATGCTACAAAAACAACATATATTATTCACAAACAATGAAGCACATTTTTACAGACAAATACATATCAAACCAATCACACAACAACAGAACTCCAATAGAAAAGCAACCTACAGACTATTGGTCTGCTCTTTCGTGCAATCCAGTCACACAAAACCTGGATCAAAGAAGAAGAAAACACGCATAATACATCAATCATGCCTTGTGTTGAAATAAACATACAATTGGAAGACACCTACTGCAGACAACATTCACATTTTCTGGTATAAAAAATTTACATTTTTACACTAGGAACTAGCCAAACATTTTATACATAAATTAATTATTCACAAGACATGCCAAAATTTCCCATACAGAACATGAAATCCAAAAACAAACACAAGACCCTAAACAATACAGAGCAATTGCATGCCTTTCTCCACTCTACAAAATACTCATTTCATTCATCATAAACAGAATATACTGTTACATAGAACAGTGCAACATTTTCACAGAGCAACAAAAAGACTACAATAGAAACCACATGGAATGCAAAGAACAGTTACTCATACACTCATTCATTCTACAACAAACACAAACAAAACAAACTTAAAAACAGCATACATAGATTATAGGAAAGCATTTGCCAACATCACACACTCTTGGTTAGTGCTTATACAACACTACATTTTTATAAAATACAATGCAACACTGGAGAACAACACTACAGACTTCATAACATATATATCAAAACAAACTAAATACACAATAAGAAAGGCATTTTCCAGAGAGATTCATTAATTTTCAAAGTTTTTCTGAACAATTATTGAATAATAAGTAAATACTATATCCATCATTAACCTCTGATTTTGATCAATTCTAATCAGAAGATTTAAAACGAATTATTACATAGAAATGGTGAATTTTATCAAAGAAAAGATCACCAAAAAAAATTCTAATCGCACAAATTTCTGATTTATTGGAACACAAGAATAGTTTCTAATAGTTTCCTAGAACTTTTGAGCTTAGTCAGTTCATAAATGCTTTTTATGCTCCAATAAAGAGGGAATCAGTGTGATAATGTAATTATTACTAACAAATACTTCTGCATTAATATTTATTTTATACACAAATTAAATTAAACAAAAATTTAGTTCTTTAGATGTTGCTTTCAATTTATATTCATTAGATCAACTTAATATAATACTTTAGAATATAAAGCTAAATTAATTATCTTATTTAACTTCTTAACACATCGGGTTGAAATTTATATCTTCTTACTTCAAACCAAATAACCGGAGCAAAACATGTTTCTTTAGTGCTGACGTTTTTGACACCCTTCTAAAGGAGCATAAGTCAGACATACTATACAATAAATGCACAACAACCCTTTTGAGTTATGCAACAGACCCAGACATCACAGCCGACTTTAACGAAACATGTATCATCCTCACCATCCCGCATTAGGATCACCTCAAACTAATGGAGGTAATGGAAATATTTAAGGCAGGATGCAAATCCACATGCATTAATTTTAAGGAGGAAATGTTGCTTTCTATGGCATGGCAGTCCTAATGGACAATATTTAATTTTATTTACGTTTATAATGTTTTAAATTAAAAAACAGTTTGCATTTTGAATCTCATAGTAGCATACACTGTTTGAATAAATTGGAATGTGTGTGCATTTGGAATACGAAATTGAATGCCTTCTAAAGAAGTTCAAAAGTTTAAAGACCAGCTTCAACGGATTTAAGTAAATGCCTGAAGAAGAGCCCAGAAGGGTGTCAAAAACTTAGCACTAAAGAAACATTTTTAGCTCCGGTTATTTGGTTTGAAGTAAAAGGATTTAATTATCTTATATTATCTATTAAATTATTATATTTTTTTTATATGGTTTAAAAATAATTTATTAAATACTCTACAAATTTATATTTTATAATCTACCAATATAACTATATATGGAAAGTTCATTTAACAGTGAATTTATTATTATACTCTCATATAACAATATTGAAATTTTAATTAATATTCAAATTGTTTTAGAGTTATTTTTAGATGAAGAAAGTATTGAAAAGATAAATGATTTTGAAGAAGAATGTGCAGAAAGTTATTTTCATGAAAAAGAATTACAGTCAACATTAGATCAGCAGATTCAAATAGTATCAGAAAGGTAATTATCATAATTATCAATTTTAAACAATATATATCTGTACAAATAAAATAAAATAAACCTTTAACTATCCAGCAATAAATAATGTTTAATAAAAACGTTTTCAACCGTTTTTAAACGGCCATCTTTAGTTGAACCAATATTAAAAAAGAACACTAAAAAAGAACGCATGAAATACAAATTAAACAGAAACCAAAATGCACATGCGTACTTCATCAGACTTGCGTCTTCTGAAAATCTATAAATAACTTGCAAATAACATAAAAAAATAATAAAGCCGCCAAATAATAGTATACTCAAGATATGTAGATGATATTTTCATTCTATGGAGAAATGATAACAACGTGCAATGTTTTTTAAACACAGTCAACAATAACCCATATGGTTTAACTTTGGGTCTAGAGCAAGAGAGTAGTAGTAATATTAACTTCCTCGATTTATCTATCAAATGCAAGGAAGGAGAAATCTGGACGGACATTTATCGCAAACCAGTTTATCAACCTATCATTATTCCCAGGAATTCCATCGATCCTAGGCACATTAAATATGCAGCGATTCGGGCATGGATTAAACGGGCATATATGCATTGCACGAGTATCTATGATACTTACAAAGAGTTGGATTACATCAGGAAGACAGCAATGCAACAAGGTTATCGGAGGAGGGAGGTGGACGAGCTTATTACGAAGTTTCAGAATCAGAATCGGCAGCATCCCAAAAAAATGACCCAGGAACGAAGAGTAGTTCTTAATTATTTTCCTTTTTTAAACAAAATGATTAGGAGAGTGGCGAACAGTAATAATCTACAAATAGTATATCGGCGTAATCCGACGATCTACAGAAGGTTAAGAAACGATAAGAGAAAGGAAAAGCGAAATAATTTACCAGGGGTTTATTCTATACCTATAAAGGATCAGCGGTTCAACTCAGACCTTGTTTACGTGGGTGCTACTACGCGGCAGTTAAAACAAAGATTAAAGGAACATAAATACTCTGTGAGTAAGAACATAGATGCCACAGTGCTCACAGCATTTGCCAAACAGCAAGAGGTCGAGGTATATTGGGATCAAGCCTCGATCATTAGAGCCGCGAATTCCAGACAGGCATTGAAACACCTTGAAAAGATAGAGATACACAAGGCACACATAAATAAGGGATGCATTAATCATAGAGATGCGGAAGGGTTATCTTATGCCTGGAAATTTTTACAATAATGCAGATTAACACCTTGTAATCAATGTATATTCTCCCCCCCCCTTTTTGGCGGCTTTATTATTTTTTTATGTTATTTGCAAGTTATTTATAGATTTTCAGAAGACGCAAGTCTGATGAAGTACGCATGTGCATTTTGGTTTCTGTTTAATTTGTATTTCATGCGTTCTTTTTTAGTGTTCTTTTTTAATATTGGTTCAACTAAAGATGGACGTTTAAAAACGGTTGAAAACGTTTTTATTAAACATTATTTATTGCTGGATAGTTAAAGGTTTATTTTATTTTATTTATATTATTCATTCCAGTATAAGTTCTTGTTTTTATTTATTTATATCTGTACTGTACATATCAATCTAAGCAATTATGTTCAATTTTTAAAATAACTGAAATTATAAAATTAAATTTAATTCATAAATTACTTTAATTAGTTGTACAAAAAATAAAGGAATTATTGATATAAGAATAAATAATGTACAAAGACATCTTTCCAAAAAAATTGATAATGTTTGCATTAATCTTATGTGTGTTTATATATCTATATATTTCATAAGCATTCACTTTGTATCAGTTTCTGCTAAATTTACCAAGTTATAGAATAATCTCAAAATTTTAAAATATATCGTATCTTTTTTATTATTACTGTAGAAATAATTAATATCAAAAATCTGGATGCTTAACTAGAGTTTAGAAATATTAGTTGGAGTTAGAAAACTTTACGGAAAGAATGGATTTATCCATTTATCCATAAAACCCCATATCACAAAATAGAATACAAAAAAGACTGAATCATATTCCATACTAATACATTTATTTGAGTTGAATAAACATTTAAAATACAGAAGAAGAGTATTAATCATATAAAGCAAATATGAATTGTCTTAACAGTGAATGGACCACTGAAGATGGTCAGAAACTATATGAATGAGTATACTGTATATGCATATAGTCGTTCATTTTTCATTTAACAATCACTATATTGTTGACCCACAAGGCGTTAAATTCAAAATTCATTTAATGATTAAGTGTTTATGTCTGCTAACCAAGTGCAGCAGTTCAGTATAATTGAGAATTCAGGAAATATTTTTATGAGAGATTTTAGTTAACAAAATTGATGCTCTTTTTGTAAATCAGTTTTATTTTATTTTGTTAATGATATCAATTTCTGGGTTCTCAAATAGTAATTATCACTATATTAAGACTGAAGAATAATCAAAAATTATTTAATTTGTTAAAAATATTGAAGAAAAGGAAAGGCAAATGATACAATTAAACTGAAACTATTATAAATATTTATAACAGTCCTAACAATTAGTCATCTAGCTGCTTAGTTTTCCAGTACCAGGTTTAGTATCAATAAAGAAAAGCTGTTTCTATTGAAAATACTTATGAAGCTATTGCAATGAGGATTTTGTTTAAATAAAATGTAAATTAATAAAAAAAAAAATTGTATTATACTATAATACAGAAAGGAAAAGTTAATTTTAGTTCTTAATTACTAGGTCAAGAGTCAATAACTTAACTGCATTTAGGTTCTTTGAGAATGATCTTCAGATCCTATCATTCCCTATCCCATTACATAGGTCTTGATTGATAAGATATGTCAGATGCTACATCTAAGCAAATTGCTTACTACAAGATATCTATACTCCATACTCTAAAATATTGTGATATATTGTTTTTACAATATAGCACAATATTTTTTTTTATTAGTTTCCATATATTTGAGAATTACAAGAGCAGTTTTCCACAGTTTATGTTTAAAAGACTTGAATCAATAGAGAAACTTCATTTCATTGTACATAGTCATTATCAATGTGAAAGTTATATAGTAGTTTTAAAGGTTTTTGGCCAATAAATAAATACAAATGGTGATGTGATAGAACTTGAAAATTATGGGAAATGAATTATCAGACAGAGTAAGCTTGAGAATAGTCAATTTTAACAGAATTAGTATTAAAACTAAATTTTTCAATTTAGTTTTAATACTGTTCTAATTTGTAATACAAAGAAAGCAGTGATAGTGAAAAAATAGAAATTATAATATAACAGCACACTTGGGCTCATTGTCTATTGTGCTGCAATGTTGTAATCTTAGGATCATTATACTTATTTTATTTAAGAATTTTTTTATATTTTCACTAAATGAGATCTTTTCCAAGTATTTTTGCTTCTTAGGTTTTTTTTTAATTGTCATTAAAATCATTATCAAAGATATTACAGTTGCATCTTAAAAATAGATATCCTAAATAAACATATTGTTCTTTTATATATCCTACAACACTTTTTGCTTTAATTTCTGTTTTAAATTTTGAAAAAATCACTCTTCTTGTAAAAGTTATTGACCTCTGAACTAAACTATTTTGTTGTGAAAATGTTTATTGTGTTGTTTATTATTACAATAAATATAGTAAATACTATGATATAATGTGAAGTGTTATTGTTTAAAAATTTTTGAAGTTATAAATTAGGAATACTGATGAGACAATCATATCAGTTGACCAAAATAATTTGTGCAAAGTGGCTATTGGAAAACTCACACCAATTTTTTGGTCACCTGATAATAAATGACTAATGACAAATTCCATCAATAGCAGTCTTCAAAATCAATTATGTTTGTTAAGTGTAAAGGGCATTGTCTACACCTGTGATGGCCAACTGACAGTCCACAGACCTGATTCAGCTTTCCAGGCCATTTTTATGGTTCATACAGCATCTCTCAAGTAATTCCATCTGATTGATCATAGTTATAATCAGTTAATGATAGCAAGGAGTGCCCCAAGTATATATATTGATAGATGAATGTGCAAGTTATCCAAAGCAATGTACAAGGTATGAAATAATTAATTCCAATGGTAATATTTCAATTATTTGCTTACATCCAATACTCTTTACGTACAATTTTATTGCTGAGAAATTTGAATATAGCAGCAAATCTTCATACTGTTTTCATAACAAACTTCATATTATACATATCCACCTATTCATGTTAAAAAAAGTTAAAATTGCCTTTAAGCCAGAAATCCATAATTCCAATTTGATCTTTTATGCAGTAGTACTGATCATGAAATGAAATGTCTTCAGCTGGTGTGTTTTTGCCATTAGATAAAATTAGCATCAAACCAATTTACTAGTTAGTCATGAGGAAGCCAGGATCACAAGACTTTTTGACATTTAATTTAAATCTGAATTGCTGAATTTTGAGAGACTGCAATGTTCTCATTAAAGTAACAAATTAATAAAAAATAATAATAATTTTAAAATATGTTTCTTACAAAATAAATATTAAATTTTGAATATAACAAATTTAGAATCTTTTCTTATTTCCATTCCTTAAATAACTATTTAGGTTTACAAAATTCAAAGTTGATAAATAGAGAATGTATACTCTTTGACAGGTCTGTTGAAGTGTGACAATCAATCTAATTATTCAATTATTTGACTGTTGGATTGAGCAATAAGCTTGAAACATTAATATTTACTATGCCAACATTTAATATTAATTATATGTTGGATATTCTTGTTTAAAAATACATACATTTTTGTATTAATTAAATCATATTGTAATGGAGAAAAAAAATGCCAAATAACTAAATTTAATCACAAAATACTAACCATAATTACACTTAATATAATTCAGTTTTAAAATTATTGAATAGTTGCTGTTTATTTTAAAAAATTATTTTATTATAATTGAAATTAAAATTAATTAAACAAAAAGTCAAAATTTATTAATAGTTAAATATTTTTGAAAACTTTATCTTCATCTTTATTCTTATTGACATGGTTCATTCTATAATTCATGAATTACAGAAATTATTAAGCTAGAAATATTATTTTATTTTTATTTTTAAATGTGAGTGACTTTTGTTAAATTTAGTTAAACTTAATGTTTATTTAGTGTTAATGAGCAAAATTTTCATGACTCTACTTTAAGTGCAGAAAGAATACTTTAAAAAGTGATTCATATTACTTCTAAACATTTTCTTGTTATAATTTAATTTTTATATGTTAACTTGTATTTTTAAATCTTTCCATTTTCATTGTATAAAATTTTTAGAGCATAACTAATTTTATTTCTATTTTATTGATTCTGTAGTGTTGGCTAGTTCAGTTTCTGTTGATAAATGGCAGTAGACATTATGAAAAGCAATGAACTTCAGTTCAAATTGTGACAGCATATAACTGTTTGAAATTGCAATTTCAATATTCATTTTTTAAAAAAGGGTAAAGATTGGATGAGTCTTGTGTGTTCAACATCAATTGAAAGATAGATAAGCAAAATGAGCATTTTTCAGCATATTATGCTGTTTTATTTTAAACTTGACAAAAATTATTGGAGCTAGGCTAAGAGATCTTACCACATCCTTCATATTCAGATATTTCCCCCTCTGATTACCACTTGTTCTGATTGCTTCAGAATTCCTTAAATAGACAGCACTTTGTTTCCAAGGAAGGCATCATACATCACTTGAAATAATTTTTTGCTATGAAAGTTTGAACATGAATTATGGAGTTGCCTAAAAGATTGCAAAAGATATACATTATTGAATAAAGTTATTGCTTTCTCTGAAAAAATTGTTTTTCATTTACACAGAAAACCACATTGACTTATTGGCCAACCTATATTGGATAAACTTCAAAGTTTACTATCTTAAGATAATTACTAAAAATCATTTACAAAAGAAAAATTAATCATTGCTGCATGAAGTTCCTCTGATTATCCTGAGACAAGTGTTTTTTTCCAGTTTTATCAAATATTATAGTAGAGGAAAAGGTGGTATTATGGAACCATCTCATTTCAAACTGATAATAAAGGCAAACTGTAGCGGATTGTGACTGAACTGAACTAGGCAGACATCCATAGCAAGGGGAAAACCCATTTCACTTCAGTTAAATGGTTGTCCATATTTAATCAGCAAATTTATTTTTTTCAAAATTTGCAAGTTTTGAATGCTAAGTGAATTTAATTATTTTTAAAATATAAAGCATATAGTTGTAGGTTCACTGGTGCATGTATTCCATTCCAGAGACTTAGGGGTACATATTAATCTGTGTGATGTTCACGTTTTTTAAATTTTGGCTTGACAGACATAAGTTAATTCAAGATGGCAATGTGTGAAATACAGATCCCATTGGTGCTTTTACAGTAATATGGAACTCAACTCCTCCGAACTCTCTCTTTGCAAGCAGACATTCATCTGGAGTAATTTGTGAAAAAGACACTAGATAGAAAGTCAATTCTTTCTGAGAATATCGAAAAAGAGTTGCTGGAATATATATTGTTGATGGAGGTCATATTTTTCTATTATAAAAGCATTTTTGCGATAAAATACATTGGAGTAAATAATTTTGTAATTATTTAACATTTTTTGTCCTTTCCTATTTGTTTTTGGCTACATTAAAGCATTTTTTTGAAAATATACAGTAAGGTTCCATATTACCACCCGATTTTCTCTAAGCCTACTTTCGGACTTTTTGTACAAAAGCCTTCAAAAACCATACTTATAATTACACTAGCGAAAAATCCAATTAGGAACATTTAGTTTACTAGTTACCAGTACTTTTCGCACAAAAAATGTGGGTGTAGTTATGATACCTTGTTTACAATTCACTAAAATGTAATTGGGGTTCCATAATACCACCTTCTCCTCTATATCTATGCTAGCATTTTAGTCAGATGTTATCTTTGTCTTATCTAAATCTTTTTTGTACTTACCATCCTTGTTTTCAACATTATTTTTTTCTAAATTTTTGTGTATTTCATCAGTTTTGTTGCCAGTTTATTACAGAAGAAAAGCAAAAAATGTAATACATATGAAGGATGAAAAATCTGGTAAATGTTTGTTGTAAGGTGAGATAACGTTATTTTTGTAATGAATGATAAGAATAAAAACATGCATGAAGTAGGGTCTCATATATGCATTTTGTCTTAATTTCTTTGAGAAGTTTTGATCTAAGCAATCTTAACTGCTGGCATCTTTTGTTTGGATATATTCCATTCACTTTAAAACTTTAGCTGTTAATATAGTACTTTGTTATTGTCTCTAAGATCTTGTTAAAATTTTATTTTGAATCTTTCTAAATTTTAGTCATTAGGAACAAAGAAATAGATAATAGAAATATCTAAAGAAGTACTTCTAAAATCTAAAATATTGGAATTTGATATAATAGTCTATTAAATAAGAAGTGAGCCATATATAAATAGTTCAAATGATATCAAAACAAAATCTTTTTTTTCCACTATATTAAATTGAGATTGAAGATCCTTATGACATGATCATATTAAAATTTAGCAAACAAAGTTTTATAATTTTTTTCTGGATATTGTTATCTAAAAAATATGCCTAAGAATAAATATTCATTTTTTTAAATTATCTTTAAATAATATGATGTGTAGATAAGAAATATCAATATTTCTAGTTTAGAATATGGAACTAAATAAAGAAAAATTAATCATTTCATTGAGTAATTGTAGTTATTTGTTATTAGATGAAAATAATAATATTAATAATAAATATATAATAATAATAATAAATAAGCATTTAATAATATAATCATGACACATTTTGTCCTGATTATATTATTAAATGCTTGGTTCATTCAAAAAAGAAACCAGAATTATTTTGTTAAAAATAATGCATTTNTATAATCGTGACACATTTTGTCCTGATTATATTATTAAATGCTTGGTTCATTCAAAAAAGAAACCAGAATTATTTTGTTAAAAATAATGCATTTGCACTGGGAAAACAGAATTAGGAAAATATGTAGGAGCATTGACTATTAATATTTTATTGATAGATACATTAACAGACTGTTACTGCACTGCAGTGCAGGGAAGCTACTCCAGAAAATGGCATCTACCAGTGCAAACCCATTCAAGGAAGGATAGCATTCAGTTATTGAATTTCTAATGTTAGAGAAAGTTAAGCCCAGTGAAATTCAACATTGATTGGTACTTGTTTATGACAAGAATGCATTGTAAAAATGCAAATGAGCCAAGAAGTTTCATGCAAGGCATCAATCACGTCACATCTTACATAGTGGTAGACTGAAATCAACCATCACCAACACTAACATTGTATCTTGATCCAGAGTAATTGGTAATTCACGATTGATGAAGCTGCTGACTGCAAATTAGCCATAGCTCAGCATATTCAATAATGCATGTGCTTAACTATAGAAATTGGACAATGATGTACAAGAGAGAGGAGTCATGGAATGGGTTCAGAATCAGTCAAGCTATTGTTATGAGAAGAAAATAAAAAAACTCTTGTGAAGCAGTGAGATACTTGACTTAACTATAGGGGGAATATGTTGAAAAATAGACATTATGCTTAAAAAAGTAATAATAATTCCTGTTTCTTTTTGTCTTTTTGACTGAACCAAGTATTTATAAACTTGTGTCAGTATTGTGCAGGTGCATGACAATTGAGCCTCTTACTTGCCATATTGATTAACTCCATAAAACAAAAAGTATAAAATTTGATTAAAAGGAATTTTAAAAAATAATTTGTATTAACCTTAAATTTAAATAAACAATGTAGAATGTATGTTTATATACTGTTATATTAAAGCATAGCTTTAATGTAATGATATATAAAATTAATTACAGAAAAAATGTAAAAATAATAATGATTATATTAAGGATTTACAAATGGAGTTAATTTATTTGATCTGTGAACAGCTCAATTATTACATCTATGGTAATGCTGGATGTTGTCTTAGGATACAAAAAAGAGAACATTTTTGTCTCAAAATTAATATGCAATTGAAAATAAATATTGTTTTCATAAATTAATAGAGCAGTATTAAAAATGTATCTGATTAAAAATGATTTTTACTTTCCCAGCTGCTATATATAACAGAGGGAAAGTATGGAGATGGTCAAAAAAATGACCCCCAAGAGTTTTACATTTTTGGACTCAGGATCTTGAAACATCAACAAATGCAAAAAAAATTTGTGGGTTTTTTCTGTATGTATGGATGTTAGTGTGTGCACATATGTGCTTTGAAGCTTAATAACTTCTGTGCTTTTTGTTGAAAATTTTTGAAATTTTGCACGGAGGTTTGTGTATTATGGGGACTAATGCTGTTAAATTTTGATGGTTAAAGGTCGACAGATTAGGAAGATAAAGGGGGTCGTGTATCATAATATCTTGAGTAGGGTTGGACTTAATGACAATTTTACTTGTTAGCGTATTAGCATTTACAATTTTTTTTATAAAACCAATCCCTACCCTCAAAATTAATCTTTTTGCCATTTTGTAATAATTAAAAATATAAAGCTTTTTAATAAAAATATCATAACAGATGGGGCCACACACTCAGTTTTAAATGTTGCTGGGAAAGTTAAGTAACTCATTGTTGGATTCTATATCTAACAGATAAAAACTTATAAATTGCTTTGGTCTAAAGAATAACTAACTGCCAAATTCAGCAATCTCATTTTAATACAATAGAAAAAAACTTTAATACTTTTATTTCTATATCTCTTCACAAGTATTTGAATATCCTCAATTATTTGACTTACCTTTCATATATTTTTGAANAAAAAATTATTTTTGATATAAAATAATTAATTTAATTTTTCTGAAATGTAAATGATCCATGTCCTTTTTTTTATATCAATGTGATTCTCATTTGTTAGATATTACAGTATATTATAATTAAGTTTAGTTATCTAATATTCTTTTGTGAATGCAAATAAAATCATTTATCATGATTTTCCAGATTTCTATTAATTTACAATAATTTTGATTTTACACATTGAATAAATGACACTAATATTTGTAGAGAAATTTATAAAAAAATTCATATTAGTAATGTTTTAAAAATTTATTATAATTTTGTGCTAATTTATAAAGCAAAAATAATTAGAAATTTTAAAGCATCTGAAAAGATCTATTATTTAGTCTTCAATTATTATTTATAATAAATAATATATTAACTGGTATACTTATTTTTGTTTTGGCAAAAGCCTAGCATTGTAATAATAAACTTTCATATCTTCATTCAAGTGCTGATATTATTCTTTATGAAGAGATGAGATTTGTCTATTTCTTCTAAAATTGTTATTATAACTAATCTTAGTCTAAAATTACATTAATAATTTTATTATTTTTTGTATAGAAAAGTAAATTGGTTAATTTTTTCTCTAATAATTCTAAAATCTAATTATTCACTTTACAGAGTAGAAAATACAATGCAAAAAATTAATGATATTAATCAGCGTCAAAAAGATATTAATGGAAGAATTCAAAACTTAGAATTTCAAGTCAACAGAATAGAACAGGTTTCTCAAGATTGCTTTGAATCTTTATCAGTTATGAGAACATGTATGAAAGAAGCCTCTAGCCCAACATCTTTATTACAAAAGCATGATGATTCAATTCTTTTAGAATCTGAACATGAAGATGATTTGTCACCAGTTCCATCTATTGAAGATACATCACTTCGAATTCAGATAGATAATGCTCAGGAAAATCAAGACAAGCCCTCTACTTACAAAGAATCTTATCCATCAAGAGTATCATTTGTTGATGATGATATTCATACTACTCCACCTCCTGAAACAAACCAATCTAACACTGCACAAGCACGATTACAAAGATTTAGACCACCTCCACTTCTTTCTCGACAGCAAACAATAGCAGCTCCAGAAAATTTAACTAGAAAATTAAGTGAAAGTGGTTCTAGTGGTTTATCTAGAAGGCATCCATTACAAAGAGGAAAAAGCATTTCTTATTTAGATTCAGATGAAATGATTGGTGGTTCTCAGGTTTCAAAAGTTGGTCGCAGTTTATCTTGTACTGCACAGTCATATTGGCTTAATACTGATCCTTCTATATATATAATACCACCTACACCAAAACCACCTCATTTATCTGTCACAAAAGGAGAATATACAAGCATCACTGATGATCTTGAGAATACTGCATGTATTAATCAGATTCATTTACAACATCAGTATTCTTCTGAATCTCGATCAAGTAGTATTGAACAGCCTCAACTAGCAATCGAAACAGAAACATTATATGATGCAGAAGAAACAGATTATCATCTAATGAAAGGTTTAATTCGCAGGAGGTTACACAGTAATTTAGAAACTGTTACTGGTAGTTTGGAAGAGTTACAAAGTATTCATTCAGATTCAGACAGTATTTCTGAAGAAGCTGGAGACAGTGTAACAAAAGACAACCAAACAAGTGATTCAGCACAATACATTCCCAAGCCCCAAGCACAAGATGATTTCTGGTCAGAAACTACATGTTGAAGTCTGTAATGAAACCAATAAATCAAGTATTTCTTTTTTAAAAAAATAAAAACCAATTTTTTTAAGACAATCTAAGATTGCTGTGATGCAAGCTAAAATGTGCAATATGCTTAGGATGACCAAATTGTAATTTATATAGGCCCATAATGACATTAATTCAAATTTATTGAAGTTTATATTGAATAGTTTGAAGAATATTTTATCAATATGATTGAAGTATCATGATGGTTTTCATATTCATTCTACAAAATAATTTAAGCTCAGATTTCATTTAAGCAAATATAAATCTCAATAAAATATTCTTAATTACCTATAGCACAGTGCTCAATATGATTGTGAAACAGGCATATAGAAATCATATCTTCTATTTTTAAATGTTGAATATTAATAATAGCTTATATCATGTTTAGCTAAAATAATTGAAGGCATTTTAAATAACTTATTTCACTTAATATTTAAGTAATTGAAAACAAATACATTTATCATTTCATCACTATTTATTATGATTATTATTAATGAAATGTATTTAAAAACTGTTTTTCAGCTTTATTATAATATGTATTTATGTACTGTACCTAACTTATATTCTATAATAATAATTCCTTATTGATTCAAAGTGTTTTACAGTACTTAAGGTGCTGTTTCAGTTTACAATTTATCAAAGTATTGTTTTTACATGTCAGAGCTTATCTTTTTTGATCATATTGTTTTGTTATTTACAACAACTTAAACAATTCCATTTTAGAGAAATCATTGAAATTTAAATAATCCTATCAACCTTATGTAATTCATATTTCATATTTAAATTTTTCAAATTATATATTTATAAACAGTAATAAATACCAAGATTTTTAGACAACTTACCATATTATAATATTTAATATACACTTTACTGTACTTAAAAATTTTAAAATTTCAAAAACTATTTGCACTCTTATAACAATTTTTAAGAGTCTTTCTGATAAATATATGTTAAACTGTGATATTTTCAATTATTGATGTTTGTATATGTGTTTTTGTCTAAGAGGACAATCAAACTGTATATAAATCCCAATTTAAAAGTTTACCTCCAATTGTAAATTTTACTGTAATAAATTTGTGTAAACAAATTAAATTTTTCTTTTGTTCATCTCTGTGTTCATAAATCTGCCACTAAGATAAAAGCTAAGTTTATGTAAGACAGTTCTGTATGTAGATAGATATTTTTATATGAAAACCTCAACACCATCCATGCATTTCCAGCAACCAAATTTAAGAACACAAACGTTTAGGGCTTATTTCACAAGCCTACATCAGGTTTATACATAGCTTCCAATATGATAACATTCGAAATGTTTACCAGTGGAGTAGCTTTGTACTTGTTAAATTACATAATGTATATATTTCCTGATAAAGGTCAATGAAAAGGACCGAAAACGTTCGATTAGTAAATATTTTACTGCATAATTAACGATTCCGTATTTGTTGTTAATTAGTGGAGCGTTATAGCTTCGTGGGGGCCTAGGCAAATTTGAATTTGGGGATCCCCATAGTGTGTTGATTTCCAATATTTTTCTTTGGGAAATATTCTTATGAGATTGGTTTGGGGCCCCTTATTGGTGGAGGCCCCAGACAATTGTATATACTTTTTGCCCACAGGATAACCCCCCCTGCAGTTCAGCATTTTTTTTTTTTTTTTTTGTTAAATCTGACGCAGGCATATGAAATAAACGAAGTTGAATTTGTTTTGGGCTTATGTTCTTAGCAAATTTGGTTGCAGGAAATGCATGGATGGTGTTGGGATTTTCATGTTAATCATAGTTTCAGCTTTGTTCATCTATTTTGATGTTTTTATAGAACTTAAGCGGAAGTAGAAAATAATAGCCTTACATATTTTTCTCAATTGATTTTACAAAACAACAGTATCTAGTTCATCGATTGTTTAAAGGTTTCTATTCTATTCTTTAAAGAAATCGTTTTTATTCATGTTTATTGCTCGTGTTCATTTTCCATATTACTTAAGTTAATGGAATTCAATTGATAAACGGCGATAGAATGACGTAATTTACTTCACTCCTTTTATTGCGCATATTTCATTCTATTCTTTTCCAATAACAATAGATTTTACTTAATTGTTAATTTTGATCGTCCGCTTTTTAAATAAACTTACCTTATCTTCCCCGTTTGTCTTCATGAAGCAAATGTCGTCTGCTTATAACGTTGGTAAAGTTGCCAGCTTTATTATTATTTTATTTTTTTTTTGTAAATTTGTATCACCAGCAAAAATAACGATCTAATATTGTTCGTTAATTTTTGAAAATTATTAAATAATATATATTAAATAAAACATTTTATCTGTTGATTCTTCAAAATTTAATCAGACATTAGCGTGGCAACACTTAATTTTTTCCGATTTATTAGAAAAAAATTAACATTTTTGTACATAATTTATAAGAATCTCGAAGTATTTTTTTTAAATTTAAATAAGTAGTAACAATAATGTGATAGTAATATTTAAATTTGTTCAAGTATAATTTTAAAATAAGCGCTTTTCCTTCATTTGCATGGAGATTGCCGCGCTTCTTTAAGTATTGTTTCTATAATACAAAATTATTATTAATAAAATAAGAAAAGACTAAATATTAAACTATAAAAACTTAATATTAAATTTAAAATTAAAAAACAAAATGATCGCGAACAAATTTTTATGATTTAAAAGGCTGATTTATCAAAGTATAAACTTACGTTTCAATATTAATTCGTATTTTTTAAATTTTGTTTCGCGTAAATATTACTATAAAGTTCAGTTATAATCGACACGGAAATATATGACGTAATATAGCTTTAAAGCATGGAGTCGATGTGAATTTATTAATTTCGTTATCAAATGTGGAAAAGAGGATATCGATCTAGAATGGAAGTGTTAAGGATATTTGTTTACTTCCTTCGCTACATCGGATTCTAAGCCTTCAATTAGGATGTTTGGAAACAGAAATTGCTTAATTGCGTGATTAGTTTAATTATTTTGACTACATAATCAACGTTTAACTGACGTGTTGCATCGGAAGAGACGAATTACTTTAAAAGGTCGTGCAAAACGGGCAGAAATAGCAAGTGGGTCTTTTAACCGTTCCTGTTGTTTGTCTTTGACAGTCGTAGATGTTTATGCTTCGTTTCAACACACTTTCCTCAACGTTTTCTTCCAACGCCCACCGCGCTCATTCTTGCTAATCTAGTAAATTGCATTTCGTTTTTCGAAATCGTCTTACGAGCGCGTTCTCTTACGCAACCGAAATTTCGGATTTTTGTCTAGAATTTCTTTGCGGATACCAAAATTAAATTAAAAAATAATATAATATAATATAATTGAGAACGAAAGTTTATAAAACTTGTTATCTTTTACAAAATGCTTTTGACCCGGTTTTAAATCTAAATTTTTAAGTCCGTTTCGCAATTTTCGAATTATAAATGTAGATCAAATCTGGGTAGAGTCGTTCGCTCGACATTGGGTACAGTCATTCGCTCGATTTTTATTTTTATTATTTTTTCTTCTTCTAAATTTTTAAGACTTTACTAGCGAAGAATCAAACTTACCATCTGGGTGTTCCAACAAATCAACCAGAAACTGAATGATGGAAGAATAACTTCTAAAAGTTATTTTTTTAGGGGGGAAAAACTATCGACAGACTATCAACCATTTAATCTTTCTTCTTCCCCCTTTTTCAAATCTAAAAACTTTCATTTTTGTTACAGAAAATGGTTTTAAAACCAAGTTCTAAGTTTAGTTACGATAAAGAAAAACGTTACAATCTCATAACGAAATGGTATTTTTGTACAAAACGACGTGTAAAATATATCATAATATTTTATCAAGTGAAACTCGGGTTTCTGGATTTAGGGTTTAAAATATAAATTTAAAGCGTGAATTTTAAAATAAATATATATATATCTTTCCGGGTGGCTGTTTGGTTAATGTAATAAAAAAAAAGGAAGAAGAGGGAAAGAAATCGATGTTGGTAGAATAAAAATTTTTCTATCAAAGTTCAAAATTTATCGCGGTTGTCGTTATAATGGGGGCTGCCACGTAATTGAGAATAGTAGCATATCTGCGGCGATCTCTTAAGGTAAAGAACGAGACAGTCATCGTGGATATCAGTAAAAAAGTCAAGACGTGCTTGTGAAACATTCCAGACATTTTTTTACTAGAATTGAAACAGTATACAGTACACTTGGAGTGTCATCAATAACTTATATCGAGGCCAGGAACTTTTAAAGCCATCGAAAAATACGAACATTGACCAAAATATGTTCTGGTCATCGCCAAATCTCGGGCAAATGGGAACAAAGAGAAGGGGGGAGGGACAAATCCACCGCTAAAATGTTGCGAAGGAAATATATTTTAGATTGAATATATTACAAAATTGGCACAAGAGATACTTTATATTTATATATATATTTTTTCCTATATATATATATATATTTATTTATTTATTTATATTTTTTAAGGGGGCGAAACGTTACGAAGCGGCGCTTGCTGTTTCTTTTCGTGGTAGTTCGTGGAAAGTGGCATTCAAAAAGGACTTCTCGTTGTGAGATTTGTCACAATGTTCCCTTAGAGAAACACAATCGTTGAAATTCTCACTGCACAATTCACATCTGTAAATATTGGAAGGCGATCGGGAGGGGGTGGGACTTGGAGTGTTCGGCGAGTTGGTTCTATTAGTGTTATTTGCCAATACACCGGCTGCCAGGAATGCCGGGTGAAACGGTGACACTAACGGATTGGGGAATGACGTCATTAAGCTATCGGTCCCTCTGTTTTGATAGAAGTCTGGAAACGTCAAGGCGAGGTTCTGCGGATCGTATAGGCGAGAAAATAGATCCTCCCTAACAGTGGGACCTGGATGAGGAAATGGGTACTTGTCGAAATAATGGATAGATTTGTCGCTGCTAGTGGAAAGCAGTTTTCTGTGAAGGTTTAAGTTGGCACTGTGACGATCGCGACTTCGCTTAGAAGGAAAGGAAGCGTTACAACCCTCTACTGTGCATTTGTGCATTAATTTTAGATGCACGTTTTGATAATGAGTTTTGACTCCGAAATGATTCTGAAAGATCTTTCCGCATGCTGTACATCTTCGCGGATTTTCTTTGTCCACCGGAACATCCACTGCACTAGTTAGATTAGGGTTGCGATAGATGGGAAGTAGGGAGAGTTGCGGATCTTGTTCCGCATCCCCGTTAGTCAGCGGATGGCTATTTAGCATGCTGACCGGAGACGAAGAAGCCAGGCCCAGTCCCGGTGCGTGAAATGAAACGCCACTCGTATTAGTTTGGTTATCGTTAGATAATCCAGGAAAGGTCCCTAGAGACAAGGACTCGAGATGTCGAAGAGGATTCTCTAGAGCATCGTCACTCTTTTCTATTTTGGGTTCTTCTTTGATATCGTCCGCATCGCAGGGATTCGTTATTTCGGTTTTGATTATTTTTGTGGAAAAATCGGTCACTTTGTCTTCTTTATCTAAAGAATCGTCATCTTCTGTCGTCAAATCTTCTGATTTGTCTATGTATGTGTCGCTAGAAGTGTCTTCGCTGGAAATATATTGTAGATCGTCATCACTCGTGACCGCACATTTTGTGGGATTGAAACATTTACGTTTACTCACTCCTTTCAGCGAAGGTGGTGGATTGGGTTCTAAGTTTTCGTCCAAACGAGCTTTCTTTGTTAGAGGAAGTGGCACCAACTGTGATGGATATGGCACTAATGACATAGGGTAAGGTGTCGATGTTCTTCCGTCATGGGGACTTATCCTTCTTCTAACGTTTGGTGTGTGTAGCTTCGGATTAGGATTAGCACTGTGACGATTTCTGCTCCTTCTTGAACTAAACATCATATTACAACCCTCGACTGTACATTTATGCATTTCTCGTAAATGCACAGCGCTAAAATGAATTTTTAAAGCGCCCTTGTCACAAAACGTTTTCAGGCAAACGTGGCATTGAACTCTCTTCTTACCGGTGGATGGATTTGTGATAAGAGTGCTCAGCACTAACGGGTTCCAACGACGTTTCATTGGGTTAGCTGATTTCCTGAGATGTTTTACTTTCTTAACGGCAAATACGCTATTGCAGGACGCTTGAGTCAGGTTAATGGCCATGGCATTAGAGTCGTCTTCCGAACCACAATCGGTGACACTAACGTCTGATGTGACGGTTGTGGTACTGGTGACAATTGTAGTGCTGGTGCTAACCGAATTAGAAGTGCAGGGACTGGAACTTTGTCGATACTCGTACGGTTGCATGTTTTGCAGTTTATTGAGTGGCGACAGGGGACTGCTGGAGGGCGATAGAGAACTGATGCTGGACGGTGGTCGTAACAATTGGCGCACCACAACTTGATTTGTCCTCTGTATAAATCGTTTTATATCGGATTCGGCAGATGCAGTGTGGACAACAAAGTCTAATTTCTCACTGTTTTCTTGCAACAGTAATTGTTGAGCTATATTTTTGGTCTCTCCGAACCTGAGAAATTGCTGTAGAATCAAAGTTTCTTCATCTCTTGTAGCTAATAACCATCTCTCCAGCACTTGTCCGTTACTATCCTATTGGAATTGATACAATAAATTGATTAAAAAGTAAAAAAAAAACATTCAAAACCTTAAATCATATTTTTTACATACGTGCAATATATAACCTCTAGAATAATCGTCGTAAGTCCATCCAAATCCGTGAAGAACTTGTAATACTTCTTCGTGTTTTAGAACGCTAAACAGTCTGTCCAAAAGAATTTTTAGCCTTACTGGTATAGCTTGAGTACCGTAAAGCATCAAAGATGCAATGTCAAAGGCTATGGTAGGTTGAACCAACTCCACTTGGTGACAGTTAAATAAATGATGATATCCTAATTTGTCTAAAGCTATAAAAATAAAAATAAGAAATATTTATAAGAATAATTACTTGTTTAAAAACAGTAAAATTAAAGCATACTTTGTTATAATTTATTAGTAAAAAAATAATATTTTGCAGTACATTTATAATATAGAAAAAGGCGTATTCGTGATACTTTAAAGTAGGCTATAAAATTCATATACCGACTACACCCGGATGAGTAACACAATCTAATTGATATGCTGCAGAAGATTATTTTTAGAAGGGCAACCTGCTAATTTTCTACTGCTAACTTGTTAACAATATAAATTTTAATAAATCAGTATACATTAATTTTTTTTCAAGATGAAAACAAAAATAATGTAAAAGACTATATAACGACTAATGACGTAGCATTTGCTTATCACTTGCTTTAAATTGATTTACATACGTATTAATACTTTTTAAAATCCTTTTCTTTGATAAATATAGACATATTAAGTTCAGAAAAACCGTGAAGACCAATGAAATAACAAAATATAACGCAACAGGAAAGAATAAAATTGTTCCGTTCCTATTTTACATTTCATTTGGCAATTGGTACCCATTATTTTCATCCGTTCGGCATTTTAAAAATAATAATAGGTGCATTGGCAGAGTTGTTTATTGTTATAAAGTTAAAATTTCTATCCCATCAATCATTAATGTAGATCAGACGGAAAATAAAAGTTCAAAGACCGATCCCTGCGGGATTCCGTGACATACCACTTCGATTTCAATTGTATAATATTTAGTTTGACTCTTCTTGCTTCTTAAGTAGGACTAGCCAAAACGATAACCCTTTTATATTGGATTTTTATCAAAAATTTATGCAAATCATTTTCCTCGCTGACTAACAATGAAGCCGTTTACTTATAGGTTATCTTTTCAAAAATATAAAGCCTATAATCAATAACAGTAACGCTAAAAAAGGGGGGAACTTAGATGATCTAGTCAATGTTTAAAATAATTGATTTTTTAGTAATCCGAGTTGGCATTGTGTCCAAACTTAAGTCTTTTCTAGATTTAATCGTCTCGAAATATTGGGGAAGAAAAACTTTCCAACTTTTCTGGAAATATTAATTTCGCACTTTCACTTGTTACAGCTGCGAAACTGATAGCACAAAACGCATAAGACGTTTAGACAATTAAAACGAATCGATTATACATTACGCGATGAATATAAATGACATTTCGAATTCCGAACTCGAAATTATTGTTTAACCGATGAACGCTTCCTCCATTTTCCTAACAATGGATCAATTTAACATTCGATTAAAGTGCGCATCGACAGATGAGACTATTGTTGCATTTCCGTCATAAAATCTACTTTTATTATGCTCCTACAATATTCTTGTCTAGAAGAGAACCTGAGATTGTACTATCTCATTCGGTGGAATTCTTTAATAAAACTTAATCCTTCAGTAGCCGCCTACAAAGATTAAAAGGATTCTTTGCAAAAGAATGCAACAGTATAGTCTAAAATTTAAACGTCATGTATTGGTTTCTATTTCATCAATTTCTATTATAAAAATTATATTTAGTTAAAATACTTACTATAGCCTATATCTTTATATAATTTCCTCAGATAAATGAGCCCGTTTTATAAATAAATAATATACCTCAACAGTAACAAGTAATTAGACTCTACCAAAAGCTGTATGGCTTGATATATTATTGTAATATATTATCGCTTAACTCAGTTGAAAAAATTCATATACAAATTCTAATTTTCAGAATTTTTAAAAGAAACAAGCCAAAAATAATTTATTTATAAACTTTCGAACTTAACAAATGCCAGATTTCTTCTCTATGTACAGAAACTGAAAAGGAGATAAAAGATTTATTACTTACACTATACTTTTACAGACCGTTGAACCGTTTAAAACAAACATTTTAGAAATGTAGATAGAAAGTAACAAAACTAGAATAAAATTTCAAGAAAGTAAAATATTTTGTTAACGTTCATCAAAGTATATATCAACTTATTATAAAAAAAATGAATTCGAGAATTATGTTCTGGATAAAACATTTAATTAAAGATACAGACTAAACTAATACGTTTTATAGCTTATATATAATAATGTCACTTTCTAAACAAATCTTGTATGAATTTTTAATTTTTGAACTTAATTCTATTATAAGAAAAAGCTTACATAAATAGAAAAATAAATAAAGGCCTAGGTAATATCTAGTAATTATCTATATACTAGACTCTAGTATCTAACTATCTAGTAATTTATCGATGATCAGTTATAGAAAAGTATCAATATTTTAAGTGAATTTTAATAGATATAAATGACAATCTCATAGATGAACATGTAAATTGACAAAAATAGCATTTAGTGCGCATAAAAGTAAATTTACGATTATTATATTCGTTCAACGATAAAACATTTGCATTTGGTTTTCAATTATACGAGTATTTTAATATTGTCTTTGATGATATTTTTACTTATCTTTTCTTAGAGCAGTTAGGAGAAACTCTTATTCCATGCTTTCGAAACATTACAGCTTAATAAATAAAATATAAAATACTAATACTACATATAACAATAGGAATATATTAAACTGCTTCTTCTCTGTGAAAATCAATTTCTAAAAATTATTACTAATTTTCGACTACCACAATCTATGACAAACATATGTGAAGTATTTTACACAATGAATTTAGAAAATATTTCATATTTTAAACATTAAACAAAAAATTATTTTAAAATATTTACATTAGAAGAGTTAACATTTGTGCTAATATAATTTTTTATTATTTTTTAAATATTGCGAAACTATTTCATGTTTAAAATAATCGAATTTGGTAAAGTAGGCCTAACATATATACAGTATATAATAAAGTATAATATAATCCTTTAATCTACATATAATACATATACATTTATAAAATCCACAATTGTATATAGAGTATATATGATTATAAATGGATTGATGTAGGCCGATATTTAATCAGCAATAATTAAAATATTATATAATTTATATAGAAAAATTTATTATCACACAGAATATATTTTATTTCATTATGATTTACAAAAATAAATTACATTTAAAATTAATTTCATAATGAAATAAAATATACAAATAACCTTAAAAGGTTAATTATATATTTTATTTCAGAAATTATACATTATTGTTCNTATTATTATTATTACAGAATTAGTTATTAAATATTTAAAAATCTTTTGAGATTCTTCAAATAATTTTCTATGCTAACGTTAATGCTGTGAAAAATATAATTATTAATTAACTGCTTCGTACGCTTAAATTTCAATTTTTAAAATTAATTTTTTTTTTTCGATATCGTCATTAATATTGATTTGATATTCAAAAACAGGCAATAAGCTTACTAATAATTTTTTCATTGCTTACTAGGTCTATATATAAAACGTTTACGATACTCTAGGCCTATACTACTCCCCTATAATAATAGTAGTGTTAAAGCCTATTTTCAACTTCTAATGAAGATTTTGAAGGGGCATTGAAAGATAAAATAGACATTTTATTCCTTACGTTAACGAAAAACAGGAAATAAATTGGGCGTATAAAATGCTAATCTGATCTACGTGATTTATCATGTAAAATCGCTCTTAAATTAAATAAAGTTAATATTTTACGTCCATCGTATCGCATCGATAATAATGAAATTGTAAAGATTTATCTATTATCTCTAATGTAAACTCAAACTATTCTAACTGTTTATAAAATTCACATAAAATTTGCAAGTTTTTAAACTGTCTAGATTAATAATTACAAAGATATTTAATATATATCTACTAGTTTTTGCATTTATTTATTTTTATTAGAAATTTAAAAATCTAAAGAATTCATGTCAAGAAGTACGCTTAATAATGTACTGTATGTATTTTATTATTTCATACATAGAATAAATTGAATGCGCTCATTATTTTCACATATTTGTTATTACTTATTATTACTATAACAAAATGTAAAAGTTTTATATTTTTTTTGTCTTAACGTAAGAAATAACATTGGCTCATTTTATTCTCACAATGTACAACAACAACTTGGGAAAAAAAAACTAGATATCTTATCTGGTAACAACAATGATGACATGATACATGTTTTCCGATTTAGCTATTTTCTCGGGGGAAGGCTGTATATAATAATTTCATATAATTTAATGAATCGACAACTTCTTGTAAAATTATATATAAACTTTATTCGAAAGAATTTATTTAAATTCTAAAACATTAACGCTTTAACATATAGATTTTATTATATACAAAATTTTTTTGTTACTAAAACAAATTTACTTAATTTTTTACAGATAATTTCTTATTTTTCTGAAAAATCATCCATATTTTCTCGAGATTTTGTTCTATGAATCTTGAAAGTCCATTGAATCTCGGAACAAAGGTAAATAAGTTAAAAAAACTTACCTTTGTAAATGGTAGATTTTAATAAACGTTATAATTACAGAGTTTAATCTATCGTTAATAGCCTATGTTATTGTTTATATAACATCTTTAAAATATATATGTAACATAATTTATATTAAATTTAAATTCGGGTTTGAAATTTAAAATTATAATTTGCGTAAAGACAGATGTTTTATAGTTTAACATTCAGAATTTTTTGTAGGTTGTACTGTATAGTATGTTAATGCATAATTACTCTTATTATAAAATTGTTATGTATATAACAACTTAGAATATTTTCAATAATTTGTTTAAAATTCATTTAATTTATAAGCCTTTTGAAAAGATAAAGAACAAAACTTATTTCAAGGATTTTTAGGTGTTTCTGTGCCATGGACACCGTTGGCAGTCTGAAGCCTATAGACATCTCAAAATAATGTATTACTGTAGGCTGCATAAAATGAAATATAAAGAAAATAAGTTATACTGAAATATAGTTATCAAAATACATTTTTTTAAATTTTGATATTAGTAACTTAACGCACTAAGTAGCAATGTTTGTATATAAGTCTGTAATTTTTTTATTCACGTTCAGAAACCCTCTGAAATCTATCCACTGACCACCAAGTAGTCCTATGGACCCCAGATTAAGAATCCTTGCCTTATTTGATGCATCAATAGCTAGCTTGAAACAGTTTTATATAACGTTTATATATTATTTAAGCGTAGTTTGTGTATAGGATGTATTATTGATTAGAATAAATTTTTTACAATCAAATTTCTCTCTTTTCTCATTTACGGATCATTTCCTTATCGTTACCTTATAAAGTATATAAAATTTAACGCTAAAAACTGTTTAAAATTAACTAAGTTTAAAGAAAATAGGATGCATTATTGATTAGAATAAATTTTTTACAATCAAATTTCTCTCTTTTCTCATTTACGGATCATTTCCTTATCGTTACCTTATAAAGTATATAAAATTTAACGCTAAAAACTGTTTAAAATTAACTAAGTTTAAAGAAAACTGCATTTTTTATCGTTTAAATAAAAAAACGAATCATTTAGGATCAGTATAGGGTATTTTTAAGATAGGTAATGAATCCTTTATGAATAACTCAGCAGCTATTCTTTACGATCTATATCGCTTCCCATTTAATGAACATATAATGTTTATTGAATACAGTTTTGTCAAATACTGTAATTATTTAAATTGATATATTCGAAGAATTTTTAATTAATCTCGTCCCGAAATTAAAAATTACTTTTTTTTCGTGTCTAGACCCCATGTCAAATCTGAACACGCCCATTAGAAGAACGGTATCTCATTTACTTTCCGATTATTTTGAAAGGATTCATCCCCAGTATGAGAAATTTCGCAATTAATTCTTAACTCAAGTGGTTTTCGTTGTTGATTCTTTCTTGATTATAACAAATCGATTTAAAAGATTTTAAATAATAGATTATCATAAATACAAAATATTTCAAATAAAAAGTCATAAAGATATCCCAACTTAACAAAAACAAAATTAAAACTTTAATATAATAATTATTTCAGCTCGAAATTAATCATGAATTCAATTAGATCGATTTTTAAATATAGATAATAACTGGTTTTATAATCTATAAAATTTTAGAAATTTTATTTGGGGTTTAGACGTATTTTAGGATTATTATTGAGATTATAGGATATTGGGTATAACTTTGATTTTAGGATTTTATTACTATTAGAATAGCTTTAAAATAATAAAAATACAAATTTCCTCATAATCGCTTCTGAAATTCGATTAATTAATTGGCGGCGATCGGTAGCCCTGTAACTGAATTTAAAAACTTTATTATTTAGGAATATAAATCTTATAAATTCACTAATTTAATTGTTATTAAAATATATACTTCGATAGTTTCCATTTTCTAATATTAATTGTGTGTTAATTAGAAAAATAAAACATAAAATAAAATCTTTCCGATCGCATAAAGTTAAAGCTTTCTAGCTTGACATAATAAATTAAATATCAAAATCAATCACGTAAACAATTAAAATTGAAAAGATGTCAGAACTCGAAGAATACAGATCAATTAATAAACCAATTTTAATCACTTTTAAGTTAATTAGGAAAATGAAATATAGGTATTTCGTAAATTTAGATTTTTCATAAATTTGCATTAGTATTTATTAGGCCTATACATAATCTGTGTAGGCTAACAATACTTAAGTTAAACCTAAGAGACATGTTGATCGTGTGTAAAATCAACATGTTCCTTACATTATATTCAAACAATGTGTAAATATTTAGCTTATAAATAATTAAAAATTCAGAAGAAAGAATAAAAAATCATTTTTAGATTATTAAATACTATAATTTAAGATTTTATAGCATAGCAATTAAATTTTGAAGCGTATAAAAGTATGGGCGGGGAACGAACAAAGCTTACACTCTGATTCCTCCCCCCTTTAATTTTTTTCTGAGCATTTCGACAAAGCCATTCTTTGCATCATCTCCGATTTTTCTGTTGTTAAATTATTTTAAAAGACTAATAACATAGATATATTTTCGAATTGTTCTAATTTAGTCTATTGGTTATCATATAAGTTAACATAAATAACAATCTAAAGCATAAATCTATTGTATAGTTTCTGTTTTGGCTGTATCATTCGAAGAAAGAAATCAAAGTTTAAATTATTAATAAATTTATTGAAAATATCAACCGTCCAACGTACGAAATTCTGATAGTTCGTACAAATGATAATGATTTTGCAAAGAATAATAAATATCTGTAACGTTTAGAATGACTTAAAGTTAAACAATAAAATCTATAATCTAAACTCTTCTTATAAAATAAATTTTCGAAAAGAATATTATTTACATATTCAATAATTTATTAAAACTAACAAAGTTAATTATGAAGCACTTTTGCAGATAGTACTCAATAAATTAATATTCACAAATCTTATTTTTAATAAAAACTATAATAATTATTAGAAATAATTAAATATAACAGCATAAATAAAAGGCTTTACATCTGTATCATTAATATTTGATTCGGTAGCGAATTCATCACGTAAACAAAACAAATAATTCCATTAATATACGTTAACTTTTAATGCAAGATTGCTAACCTATTTATTTATTTGCATTAACATAAAAATTATTTCATGTGGATTCTATCATGTTAAATTAGTCTAAAATTATCGGGGGGGAATCGGCTTTGTTTACCTATAGATAAGCATTATTTAATATTAAGACGAATTTTGATTTAACTAATATAAAGTATCTTTAGAACTTACAGCTTAAATATTGGCAATAATAATCAAATTTTATACAGTCGACCCCTCTATAACACTGTTGATTATTCCGTTTTATATGAATTCCGTGTTGTACGAGTCGCTTAGATTTTACAAATATGTGTGCCGGGCTGTGAACGGCTCACGTATTTGTAAAATCTAAGTGGCTCGTACAACACGGAATTCATATAAAACGGAATAATCAACAGTGTTATAGGGGGGTCGACTGTACTTTGATGACAGTTATTGCATTTTGTTACTGTAAAATAATCATCCAAGTACTAAATTATTCTATATGTTTTCTTTATTATTACTATCTCATGATTTATGAATAGAACAAACCATTCATTACTTGATTGCCCGCACAGTTCGGTATGAAACTTTCAACAAAGAGGAAAATATTACGAAATTCAAAACCATTCATTATCATTTTTATATATCTGAATTATTTTTATAAAGTATTCTTTTGTTCTTATCCGCTATGCAATTAATTTGAACCGAAATATTAAAACAACATATAAATTTAATGCCAACTAGGCCTACATTATGTAAAAATAAAATAGTAAAAATTTATTTTCAATTTATTTCAGGTCTACATAAAAAAATTAATAATAATTTTAAAAATCATTTCAATACGACCATTTTAAATATAATTTTAATGAATTCTGATATTCGAATTAAACTAATTTGTGAAAATTTACAATTCAAATTACAAAATTCAAAACGTTCTCTTTGTAACAGATGATTGAATGAAGTTTTACAGCTCTTTCAACAATACGGTTCGTTGTACGCAGCAAGCTACTAACAGTCTATTGGCAATTCTGATCTACTACAGATAAAATAAATGTCTTGATATAAGATTTTCTTCTATACTAAAAAAAAATGCTTATATAAACATATAGATAGCAAACTTCAAATATGGTAAATATAAGTTATATTGATAGTTTTTAACTTCTAACATTGTTACGAAGCGTCAGGCCTAGTATGTTATTAGATCTTCAAAAGGCCCCCTCGGGAAGCGTATCTAGCTTATATAATAGCCTACATTGAGAAACGCAAAATCATCTCGCATCCGGGAGGAAAATATCCTTAGCGTGGTTCACAGTGAATCGGTTTCTATCGCCTATCTTTTCTTGATAGGCGAACGACGGAAACTGATTCACTCTATAGTTTCGTCCATCAAATATGGACACAAACTGCTGGAAGATTTTAGTATTAGATTTATTTTCAGAAGTCACGTGATGGTCTAAAACGAACGAAAGATAGAAGATTAAGGATTCTTCCACCAAGTAAAACAATGTATGAACTATATATCAATATTTTATTTTGGCAATTTTTAGAATTTTAAAATTAATAATTGATAGTATTCCTGTCTCTGACTTAAGACTAAGATATATATTATAAAATTTTAAATTGACAAATTGTTAATATAGAATTTCAAATGTTTAAAAAACTATTTACATAAAATATTGCAAGTTGGACCTATTCAACGCATATTTATTTTTTAGTTCGTTAACAAATAAGCAAATTTCATTATTTAAAGCTCGTTTTTAATCATTTTACAATATGAAGACTGCTCAAAAATCCAAATTGGATTCAGTTTAATTAATTATCTCAAATTTCCCTAAAGTAATTTATATGTTTGATATATCTCTTAACATTTCTATTAATAAAATTTTTAATTATTTTTTCTAATTGTAAAAGTAAATTCTTATGCGTAACGAAACAAAAGCAATGAACTCCATATATTATATAGTTTTTAAAGTTATTCAATTCAATTTGTTAAAGAGCTATATTCAAATTTTTATACTTTTTAAGTTACTCTACACTTGAAATTAAACAGCAATAAGTCAGACCAATAAAAGAGGTATCAGAATGTTGATCATCCGAGCAATAATAAATGCTTTCTTGAGATAAATGTGAAGTAATTTAGTTAACATTAATTTAACTTTGTAATATTTAGAATTCTTTTTTGAATTAGTCTTGTAAAGTTTTCTTGTTTTAATGAATTTGTTTTCAATTTATCATAAATAAGAAGAAACATGAAAAGAATTTTCGCATAAACAATTTCAATTTTTATGAAAATAACCTTTCGGAATTTTAACTATTTCCGAACGATCCGAAAACAAATAAGCCATGAAATTAAATTATTTAAACTTTTTTCTACGGTTCATAAACATTTTGATCAATAAAATTATTAGAAATTATAGTTAACTTTTTAACTTATTTAATATATTTTAATCACAAATTCTTTCAAACTAATCAGAATTAAATTGATTTACATTGCCATTCATTTCTGATTACTTTAAAAGTGGAGATAAGTTGATTTGGGTCTATTTATTTTAAATTAGTGTAATTATAGAATTATTGTAGGTTTATTTGCTATTTTAGATAAGTTTTTTTTTTTTGTTAAAATATTTGCATATGAATAGGCCTACATTAAATCATCAAATTGTAGGTATATGAAAATTAAAAGGCATCAAATACTAATCAGATCACGTGTGTCCTCTTAATTATAAATAACATTTTTTATAATTAAGATCAGACAATTTGTCTCGCCAAATATAACTCTATAATTTAAAACATTTACTTAAAATTTTAGAGTAGTTTTAGTATCGGCAGATGTAAAAAAGTACAGTGAAAGTTCTCGGAATTTACAGAATGGATGCTGTTCATTCAGGTGATATTTTATTGTATACCAGCTGCACGCGAGTACAACTCGCCGCAGCCAATATCTTCTGCTAATCTGAAAATTTATATCAGTAGAATAAACATTACTTCTTACATAAATATATTACTATATTTCGAAATTTCGCTTAGGCCATGTGGTAAACATAAATTAATTTTTTAAATGAAATATAGCCGTTTTAAACATATTAACTAAACTTGTGTATTTTTATAAGGAATTATTTTAAGCTATAAATATGAAAATGTTACGCAAATTGATAAAAATATTAAATTTATTATTTTATTCGGCTAGATTTAAATAATTTAAATTTTTTTTACTGAAACAGATAGGCCTAAATTTTCTTAACTTGAAAAATAATATAAAAATAGTAAAAATAAACCTAAAAAGATCCCATATTTATCATAAAATATACAATAAAGAATTTTGAATTGGAAATTTTTCAGATAATTTTATGTTAACAAATCTTACTATTACCTTGAATTGTAATTTAGTGAAAATACGAAAGCATCTTTTAATAAGAGTTAATAATTTAATATTAAACTGTAATTTTCCGATGATGTTTATACTCTTAAATCTTATATATCTTCTATTTAAATATTTAACAGGTCTAAACTAATTAAGAACTTCAATTTTTCAGTATTTTACAAATAATTTAATCAGCATGTCTAATATTCTATTTGGATTTCCTAAAAATTATTATTATTATTACAGAATTAGTTATTAAATATTTAAAATCTTTGTGATGATTAAAATTAGTTAAATGATTCATATTTTGATAATCGTCTATATAGTAACAGTTTTAGTTGGTTAAATATATCTACATAATAACTTTAAACAATTATCGTACTTTTCAAATAATAAATCTAAACACACAAATAATCTTGTTATAAGATGCTTCACGTTCTTTGATTATTATACTTTCTTTTCTGTCAATATAGCTACCAATTTGGCTATTAATGAGGACTTATCACACCAGAATCAAAATGTGACAAGATTAGAACTTCTTTATTCTTTGAATCAACTCTAAATTGTACTGTACATTTTGGGTCGACCCCTCTTCAGTTGGAGCATACAACTTTCATAAAAACTGTAATTTAAATTTTAATGGTTTTTTAAAAGCTTTAAGTAATCAGTTTCGTTTGCTTTTTGAGAAGGTTTTAAATGAATACAAAAGATAACTTGTTTGGAACTAGTATTTAATTTTATAAAATCGTACTTGAAAGAAAGAAACTATATACGGAAAATTTTAAATTACAATTTTTATGAAAGTTGTATGCTCCAACTGAATAGGGGTCAAAAGACCCGAAATGTATATTTTGGAATTAAATGAAAGAATAAAAAGTTCTAATCTGGTCACATTTTGATTCTGGTGTGATAAGTCCTCATTAATAGTCAAATTGGCAGCTATATTGATAGAAAAGAAAACACAAATAATCCTTAAATTTTATTTAATTTATTTTTAACGCAAGCGTTTTAGTTTTATCCAAAGCAGTTTGTTTTATATTAGTTATAAGTTTTGACTATTTTACAGTTAGTTTGTAAGGGTGCTATATGTTTAACATTTTTATGGAGAATTTATACTTTTTAAAAATATAAATTTGTTCAGTTTATTGTTAATAAAATTTTAAAACAGTACAATTTCTTAAATTAATAATTATAATAATAATTTGATTTTACAACCTTTTGATTTTAAACTTCTTTAAATCATTAAAAAGCAAATTTTGACTCATAGATTTCCAATCCTAATTTTAATGTTTGAATTAGTTCAAATATTAAAATGAACTTTACTTTCATAAATAAAAGCTATTAAAATTATGTTGAAGCATCCTAAACAGAGTATTGCAAAATCATATAAGATAAATATTAAGTTATAATGTTAATACATCGTATCTGTGAAAAGTTATTACAAAGTAATTACAAATTACATTATTTTTTTTATAATTTAGAGACAACTGCTTTTTAAAATTAATTTTTAAATTCTTAATTCTAGTACGTATAATATTAAAATTAAAGTTATAACATGAAATAACAGATATTTATACATATTAATAATTTTCAGATAGTAAAAATCTTTGTAAATAGGTGGCCTATCTCAAAAACATAATATTTCGCATTGCCTAGTTATGTTCTATTGTTCAAATATGAGGCAGAGTTAAAATTTAATCTGAGATAACTCATCCTTAGATATGTTATAATCGCTCATATCAGCTGTCAGAATGCTAATAAATTATATATATTCTGGCATGAATATATACGTTACGTTAATGCATAACTTATTATAGATATATAACAATATTTGTGATAAATTATGCATTAATATGTAATTAAATTTAAGAAATAGTAAAAATAAAATAAATCTGTCTTTTTATCTATTAAAATCCAATATTAACGGATTTAATAATTTCTTAATAAATTTATTCGCTTTTATTTTCATTTTCACATAATTTTTAAAGCTGAAAAACACAATAATAAAGGGTTATTTAACATTAAATTAAAGAAAGAATTGTCGATTATAATTTAAGAGTCTACTTAATAAAATTCTTATAAAAGTAAATATTTACTTCAACAGACAATGTTAATACAGTACATCTCTACTTTCCAGTCTCTTTGGTGACAGATTTTAACACAGGTTTAAGCATTTTACTCTGTTTTGGTGCATTCTAAAAACTGTTTTGAATATAAAATTCACACATTTTAGGGAATTTATTTCACTTTTGTTGTTACGATGTTCAGGACAGTCTAGTGCTGGTATGGGGTCCTTTGCTCGTTAGCCAGTCCTTTTTTCCCCTAGCGGCCTGTTTTACCTTTTTTTTCAAATTAAACACAGCATGTTTATTAAAGATTTTATTTTCAGTTCGTAAAATTAATATATAATATATTTTTATTAACATTTATTTATAAAATTAATATATAATATTAATTTATAGAGCTACCTCAATAAAGACTCTATAGAGACCACTACGGGACCCTAAATTTTATCAAGCACAGGAAAAAATCCCCAGCTCCCTCGCCTAGTGACGTCATTGAGATATTTTTCTGTCAGATTATGTCAAAGGAATGAATGAATTATTATTATTTTAATTTTATGCCGTGAAATATATTTTTTAAAATTTATATAGAGCAATTCCAGTTTGCTAAAATGAAGAGAATTTCGTAATATTTTTACTTATTTACGATAAATTCTCGTCAAAATGACGTCAATTGACAATTTACACCTATTTAGGCCTAATTTTACTTACTTGAAAAACCGTTTTAAACTGTCATAACGCTTTAAATTTGAAGTAATTTCGACATCAATGTCTATTTTATAGATTCCTGACTATCAAAAACGACTGAAATTGTCAGAAAACAATTCGAAAAAGCCGAATTTGATCGTCATCTTGAGCAAGACTATACGTAGCAGACGACTTTTACGCACGTGAGCAGAAGCGATCGTTGTCCTCCTAACGTGAAGAATTTTAAACGCAACCGGATGTATTTTCGATATAAAGTCGTAAAAGAAAAATCGTTTTATAAAAATAAATTTTACTACGACACTTGGCTTAGACAAATAAAAAAATATAAAAAAAAATAATGCAAATGGAGAGATAATTGAAAAGCATTGTTTAATTTTTATAGCAAGACGTCTGTCGCTATTTACGACAGTCCATCCTGTCCCGTAAACACATTAATGTGACCACAAAGATTCGAAAATTAACAAAAATTTTCAAACGGTTGTCTTAATGGCGACGAAGATCGTGAGACATTAATAAAAATCGCGATACACCTCTCATCGTATAATGGACGGTGTGATAAAAGACATGGCGGATGTTAAGTACGTATAGTAATTTTACTTTTTTTTTACGATGCTAAGGGGGACAAGTTCAACATGGCCTGAAACAAACTAGAAAGGCAACTTTTTAAAAAACTCTACGATTATTTAAAACATTTCTTTCCCATCCCAATCTACTTTTACTTTAGTCTTCTTTTTTTTATCCACTTTTCCCGTTTATTTCCACTAGCTTGGCGAGAGGGTGTAAATTATTGTCATTGGATCTGGTGGCAGAACAATCTATCACCTTCTAATAAAGTGGCTGGTGACAGGAGTCGTCGCATGTGCATCGCTGCACCCGACCTTGCTCCTGATCGGCCCTGACCACTCGAGCGAATGAGCAATTTGTACACAGTTGGTGGTGCACAATAGGAAGAGCCACAGGGTGTGTCGTGCCCTTTGACCGTTCCATTAGATGTCATTAGGTCACCGTGACCCCTTAGTGGACAACTTTTCGTCCTCTTGTAACAGTAATTACATTTCTGTCATGGCTCGACTGCGTCTCCCCTCCATTTCCCTTCTTTTTTTGTTCATTTGACGAACTGTGCACTTTCCTCAAATGGAAGGCACGCTCCTTTTTTCACTCGTTAAAATTTGTTAATAACGCAATTATTTAACTAATTTATTTATTAGCAATAGGCAAAAAATTAAGCAAATGAGATATTATTCAGCAGAAATTCCACACCTTAATCCGTGAATTCCTTTTTTTTTCCTCTTTTCTTGAAGCATAATCCGAAAACAAGGGGAAACAAATTTGCTACACGTACAAAAGGTTGTTTGGCCAGTTCATGCTGAGTAAGAGATCGTTTTGATATTAACCAGTTCGTTTTAATTATAAAATCGTAAAATTTCTACTTAAGGAACTGATCCTTTTAAAACTGGCGTTAAAGAAATCGACGTTTAAAATAGTCTAATATATAAAATAAAATAAAATAAAATAAATGGTATTATTAGCTTTAAAGCCAATGTTTAAAAACAATTTATCTTCCAGAAACAGCCGCACGAACTCAATTACAGGCGAATGATACGTATATTTTCAGTAGCATTTTAGCAGTTGAAGCGTTATGAATTTTTAAATTTCATAATTTTTCAGCATATTATAACTCATTAAACGAATTTGGTGTTTTTATAAGAGTAGAAAAATCGGTAGTTGCTCTAAGAATTGACGTTATTTATCAGGAAAATGAGAGTTTCCTATAATCAGAATGTTTAAAAAAATAGCGTTGCGATCACGTTCTACGATCGGATTGACCATTCAAACTGATAATGACATGTAATTAGACGGGTCCTATATATTTATTATCGGTCGGGGTGCCGCTTCATGCCGAGAGTGTCAAGAATCCATTTCTAAAACATGATGTCAGAGCTAAAGTTCGTAGAAAGAATACAACGTCCAAGATATCAAGAACAATAGATAGGGAGTAGCTCGTCCATTCTAGTCACGTCCTTCTAGAGGCCACAGGGTACATTATAGCCAGAGGTAGTTCCGGATTCGACTCGGCCCGAGATCTAAATATTGTGAAACAGTTAAAAGACAATTTCCTACTTACCTGCCATTTTTTTATTTTACTCGGTGGGCCACCGGGGGATGGAAACGGAGGGACTAAAGGAAAAACTAAAGTTCGGAGGATAGTTATCGGATATAATGAAGTTAAAAATAATAATAGAGTGGTGTCGAACAGTCGGTTAGATCGAGTGATTTTTGACAGAAAACTATAATGACAGGTTGAGAACAATAGCGAGAATTACAGGTCAC
Organism: Centruroides sculpturatus; assembly: GCF_000671375.1. NCBI lineage: Eukaryota > Metazoa > Arthropoda > Arachnida > Scorpiones > Buthidae > Centruroides > Centruroides sculpturatus. Next base: position 717,344 of record NW_019384347.1, read on the forward strand.
TTCGGGATCGGAGTATCGATTGCTCTTTAACTTCTTCCAATCAATGATTAGCACGTTTCCGATTATAAGAAGAAGAAAAAGAAAAAGAAAAAAGAAATTGGCCAAACGAAGCTGTTAGTCGAGTCATCGTTCCGTGCTGCGTTGGCGCGAGTAAATCACAACCCGGAGATTAGCCGTTCGATATTATCAATTTGTGCGCAATTAAATGCGGAAGAGGGTAGGTAATTCGTTGCCATCTGCGAGATGTGGTTTGCGGCATTCAAACAATCGTTTGTAGGCAGAGGCAGAATGAGCAGAATCTATTACTTTGTCAGCAAGCGTCAATTTGCATAAGGCACTTAAGCCGCATCCGACAAGTCGGAGCTAGTAATAAATGACGCGGGTGGGAGAAAAAAGCCGCTCGCAACTCTAATCCCCCTGTCAGCGGAGGGATCGCCGCAATAAATTAGCATGTAGGTAAACACTTCTCAGGAAATTAAATAGCCTATCTATAGGCCTTCCAAGATGGCGACCGCCGCTCGTGATAGCGACGCGTCCTTCTACACAGGATGGGTCCCATTGACAAACGAGGGCACAGCATGCAACTCCGACAGGGTTATCGGCGGCCATCCATCGCCGCTTTCATCCTATTGAGGAAGGCTGCGGCAGACAGTCGGATGCCCAAACACACGGCTATTATTTTTGCCAATTTCGCGATCGTGACCGGACCATCGTCTCAGTCCACTCGACTCTGTAACGGGCGCGCTGAGGTGAAAGCGAAACTAGGAAAGAACTCATCCCCGGGCTACCGAAGAGTTATTAATAAGAGCGAGAGGTGATGCCGAACAAAGAGAGATCGTTGAACCGAGCTAACGCACCCCTCGGCGCCCATTTGTGCCTCGGTTGCTGTAGAGAGAGAGTAGAGAGAAGAGGGGCGGCAGCTTACGTGCCACCCCCTCCATGCAAAAATTTTTAACAACTTGCAAAACTATAATTCTAAATGCAGGATACTCACCGTGCACCACCCAGCCGTGCCGACAAGTGTCGCAGATGCGTAATTGGCATTTACCGGGAGAGAAACAGTCGCAGGGACAGTTGGGCGAAGTACAGCGGATTGCCTGCAATGGAAAAAAAAGCCACAGATTAGAGTCTTCGCACCCGTACTGCGTTATATAAAAATACACACAAAAAAGAACGGAAAACAGTAACTAGGGCCCATCACCCACCTGCTACGCCCCTTACTTATTAACAGCAACAAAAAAGGAAGCGAATGCACCCCATCCGAAATCAAGAACAACGCGGAATCACGTATAGCCCGCGGGCACATTACTGGCAATTTTCGTGTCCCTACGAAAAACTCGCCCTTAAATAAGGGTCAGGCAGCAACCACTCCCATCTCGGTTTGAAAAAAAAAGATCTTTTTATATGTTCAATTTTTCGGATAGTTTACTTTTATTCAAACCGGTCCAAAGTTATCATGCAAATTTAGGTAGGTGTGCAGCAAAGTCACCGCATTTCCGGTCAGGATACGGAGTTCGGTAAATAACAAAGTGGTATATAATTATAATTTTAAATCACGAAGTCGGTTCGGGTGCCTTGGGGGAGACCAGGTGCGTATGGGGACTTTAGATTATATGGGGTGGAGTCTCATCCAACAATACGTAGGAAAAGGTGGGTGGAAACTGGCGTCAATAATACATGAAGTTTGAATGTCACATCGCTCCTAGTTCGTCCCCTCGGACTGGATATGCCAGCTGAGCCTGTAAAAAAATCCTAAAGCTTATTTTCTTCCTGCCGATGCTGTTTTTGAAAATATCATAGAAATATTAAGAAAGAAAAGTAAGGGGGAAAAAAGAGTAGATTTTATTAACTAATCGATCCGGTTTAAAATCGCTTACGGATGCCAGAAAACGGTTTAGAAAATGCGATTCGAAACGTTGAAAAATTACAAATTTCTTTCGAAAAATACCCAAAATTTTGATTAAAATATCGAGATTAAATTCTTTTTTTCTCTCTTCTTCTTTTTCCATTTCCATCTTCGACGTCTGTTCGAATCTGTCAAATTTTACTTTCCGAGTATCTATCGCTTCTACAGATTTATATCTATGAAAATCTAGAATGTAGGATATGTATTTTATGGAAAATAGATCCTGTACGAAATCGTGTCACGTTATATCAGCGTGTGCACCGTGAAGAATTTCGAGTATGTGAATTTAACATGGATAACCTTAAATTTTATTCTTTTAAGATAAGAGATTCTACCTATATATCATTATTATACAGTCAATCTGTTAACTTATATCAAAAAATAGTCAAAATAATCATTTTTTAGCTTTATAAATTACATTTAAAATCGTTTTTTCAACACTTTAAAGGCAGAAATTTGAGATTTAATAGGCAAATCTTCAAAAATACGAGCCTATTGCTAAATGTCAAAGGGTCATACGCCTAAATTGACCGTTCTTAAATTAAAATGTTAAAAAATTAGCTTCGATACGTAGGCCTATAATTTATATAGCAGGCCTGTATTGCATTTAATAGTTATTATACCCTCACACTAGGAGATTGAAGCGTAAGATCCGCATATTAAACCCTTTAGAATTTTAAAAAAGACCATTTAATAAATCATTATAAATTCAATAGACGGTGTGGCCTTTGTGATTATTCTCCTTTACGGCACTCACGCTGATTTATGATGAAGTTCTATTTGTCTCCCGAAACTTTTTCGTATTTCTTTTTAAGATAAATTATACTCAGGGCTTAACTTAATTTTTTTTCCCTCCATCTGACTTAATATTTTTATCAAAACGGATTAACAACTCGCTTTTAATCATTAATATCAGTCGATGCCTTTACAAAGAGTTGGACGCATTCAAATTTTAAATAACTTTAGGAAAAAAATGGTTGTGGTATTTAAAGAAAACGGCTTAATCTCGATAGAATTTATGCTTTTCTTCTTCATCAGCCTGGAGACATTTTATTATTATTATTATTAAAAAGTAACCCGCAAGAATGTGGTTTAACAGTTACTGATAGGCGATAATGGGCGGCGTGTTCATCCTCTATCGATAAACTGCCTGGCAAAGTATACAGATTATCGGATTAGATCTATTCAAATTATTAAAGAGTGGAGATTTCACGTGTTTAAAAATGAATTAAAAATGACAAATGCATAAAACTATCGCCGATAAAACATTTTAAGAAGCAGGAGGGAAGATACAGCTTTTCGAAAATTCTCGGACGAGATCGGAGATGCGAATGTGGTTTATGCAAATCTCTTACGGCACGCGATGTGACGTGACTCTAAGGATGTATTCTGTATAAGGGGGCAGGACGCGTGTAACTGACTCCGCCGTCCTTCCTTTTTTTTCTTTTTTTTAAAAAAAATAATAATAATTTATCAGATAACAATAATTCGATAAGTGGAAATCATTAAGACGGTGGGAAAATGCGGATCGAGAGCATCTTCCACAATTAATACTTTTATTGGTATGGTCTAGTCCGGTCCATTTTTCGCCTAGTGCCTCATCCATCATCGGGTCGCGACCCCTCCAGCATAACAGGTCCCTTTATTGACTGTTGTGACGCCGGCCGTGTCACTACTTATAATGACAAGAAAACCGATAATCCGCTTCCAACACAGAATTTGTGGCGCTTGATACTTTTATCTGCATCGGATAAATGCAGGTCTTTCCCTTCTTTTATCATTCCACCAACATAACCTTCGAATGTAAATTATGTCCCGGGAGAAGGTTACGGGACGTTGTATAAAGATTCCTTTGTGTCCTTTCGGCTCCAAAGACATTCGAGTTTATGTCAAGGAGGCAGTCGTAAGTGATTATAGACATATAAAATAACAATATTTACCACATAAATCATGATATTCGAGCGAGTGTTTCCATACTAAATAAGCGAGAGACGTGGCGAAAGGGTGTGGCGCAAACCAGATGGTTTGCAGGATCGTGACTGAAGAAACCCTGGACGACGTGACGTCACCCTTATCATCACCTGGATCCTTGCAAAATGGCAAAAGCCGAACAGAATAACAACCAAAGCGTGTTTTATAGCTCACTCCCAGAATGTATTTTTAAGTAACACTCAAGTACAAACAGCGTACACGGCAAAGATGCGGTGAGTACAATTTTCGAAACGCGTAGACGATTAAAAACATAAACAAAAAACAAATGTCTTAACAGTTCAAATTAGCTTATGTTTAAGAGAAGTGGATTTCTCGAGTCGGACGTGAGAATTTTAATATTAAGAACGTGACATTGAAGATAAAAAAGGCCAAACCAGTTTGTTTTTGTAGCTGGCAAGGACGTGAAGTGATAACAATGGTTCCTAGAAAGCCGTATGTCACACAAAATAGATATCGTGATACATTACTTTAAATGTGACATCAGCTTTTACCGAGAAAGTATCAGACGCCAAAACGTCACTTAGACTAATTACAATTGGCGACTGGGTGGCTACTTAAACGCCAACGCCTAAATTAACGCAATCCCCGATAAGGTAGAAAAATATAAATTTCAATTTATAAACAAATTTCCAATCTACAAACGAATTTCCACCGAACACAAATGTAACAGGAGGCAGAAAAAACGCTCAGCGTTTTAAAAGAACAGGCAAAGGTAGATAGGATCACACACACACTACCCCTATCCTGTCCCCAAGTTTATAGCCGAACGAGAACAGGTTTGAGTTCACAATAAACCGACCTCCCCCACCTGCTCTTCAACATGAGACGACTTACAATGATTCGCCCTGCTACAATGTGTTGGGTGTGTCACACAAACTTCCTGGTCCCCCGACTATTTAAAAAATTCTTCGGCATGCCTTTTTTTATTTTTCTCGTTCCTAATTTTATTTTATTTTTTAAAATTATATGTAAAACAAGTTGTATATACTTACCACGTCCATGACAAGCGACGTTCGATGCATGGCTCCATCGATGGGATGATTTTCGGTTGTCATCAAAGCACAATCGGCCGCTACTCGAGCACAAACACCACACTCCGACGTCGAACGTTCTGTCCGACTCGCTCCAAACACCAAGTCCCCTGACAACATAAGGATAGACAATACAATGACATAACTAGACGTGATGTGTGATTTTGGAGCTCCCGCCACACTTTACGGCACAGTCATCTGTCTAGTTGGCAGCCCCGTAACGCTACAACAGCGCCCCCCCGACGAGGCCGTTCTGTGGCGATAGAGGGCGACGATTGGCAGAATCCGCTTGTCGCAGTGTTGTGTCGGTGTCTCGTGTCGTCAACCCGAAAACCGGCGAACCAATGGCGTGAACCGTAACTCCGCCTCCACGTCTGTCAACTATTGTTACGTAACTTACGTACAGGTAGAAAACGACACCGACGTTACTCGTTACAAACGCAAAACTTTATTGTAAGAGCTAACACCTGCCGAGTTTAAGTTGACAATAAAGCGTAACTCTATTCTTCCAATCTATACAAATTAATGTCTGATTAAACCGTATTTTTTTATTTTTTAAATTCTAATTTTAAAATAAAAATTTTTCTAATAAAGATAAAAAAAATTTGCTATTTTTATTTAAATTTTTATACAGAAATTAATCATTTATAACGTAATAAAATGGTTACTTTTTTTAACAGGAAGTTATTAAAGTAGCGGGAATTTTAATACGATCGTGCATAACACGCACCTAAGATATGAAAGTTCTATGTAAAGTCGCGTAAATTGATTGGAAGGGAGGATTTATAAGAGTAGATTTCGGCCCGAATAAACTTTTTACGGAGAGATTTAACAGTTCCGTGTCAATTGTAAACGTCTACAGCCGAAATATAGTAACCAAAAATAGCTTTTATTTTAGTTAAAGTAATCGTTTAGAATGTCGAATTTTCAATAATAAATAAAAGATTATAACAAAATGGTTCCTGAATAAAATTGTAAAATATTTTCATCAATTAACCGTAACTCTATATGAATTTAATAAGTTATAAATTAAAATTTTAACCTATAAAATTATATAAATAAATTTTAAAGAATTTCTAAAGAGGTCATTGGATTAGTTTATATAAAAATTCCACTCAACCTGTTTATATTCTTTGGCTTTTAAACGATTAGGCCTATTGTAAAATCAAAGCATGTAGGTGTCAAAATTTATTACCCTTTTTTTATTTTTTATTTTTTATTTAAAAAAAAAGTTGCTAGAATATAATTTTAGTGATTTATTTTTAAAAATATCTCTCCATTAAAATTGCATTAGAAGCGTGTGGAAAATCATAAGAAGAGCCGTTTACGCGCGGTAAATTAGTAAAAAAGTTTTAGTTTTTAGCGCGTAATTAATACTCGAATTTAATAGAATAATTAAACTGTAGATAAATAAACGATTTTAAAACGGAACGAAGTCGGAGAATTGTGTTTTATGTATTCGTTGGCCGTCACTCTATACAAACACAACTCGTTCTTGACATCTTCCGATTGACATAGGGGACTGTTTATTGACTGGAGGGATAGACCCCTCGACTAAGGTCGTGCTCCGTTAGTCAATGAAAGTTCAGATCTGTAATTAACGGACTGTTTGTTCGTATCAGACCGATATTTCCGAACCCCAAGCTGTTCCCTCCTTCGTCTATCTTGTGACATCTGCTGCCGAATATAAGCCCAGTTTTGCTACCGTTTCCATTCGTTCGTACAATGCGATGTGATTACAATGATTTGGGAAATATGATAATAACCTGGGAGTCTATTATACCATAAATGACTTGTGTCGTGTACGAAGCTCGATACGTACAAACGTCCGAATGTATTGGATAATGTCGTGACGGAAATGATCTTCTTCCTCAGTAAATACTTCTAAATGTACAAAACGGGTCACGTTATACGCAAACAGATCGGTTAAAGTCCAAAAATATGAATTAACTTATTATAAAAGATCGATCCCTAAGATGAGGAAGAGCATTCTGTGCACGAAGTTGTGTTTAGACGTTTTAACGGGTTATCTATATAATTATAATTTCTATCTATATAACCGATCCCTCGTTCATAAATACTTTACAATCGGATTTATTAATAAAACAATTATAAAGCTCCGGGTTTAATATTAACCACCTTATCGGATTATAACCCGCAGCAAAGCCTGAATTTTTTATAGTTAAAATTTAACTGTCTAATGTTCATAAAAGCATTTATTTTATTATTTTTTAAAATCGATTTTAATATAAATTTATAATTTAAAAAAATAATAATTTTTTATGAAATTTTCCGAATTTTAAGACGAACTTTAATATTATCCATTCGACTAACTTATTTTAAGAAATCGCAAACTTTAATACGATGGAAGCGAAACTAGTCGAGGGGATTAACACATATTTAAAAAGTTTTCAGTTGCAAAGTTGCACGGCGAGTTAAGCCGAAATTTCTTTGTGCAATTTCCAAATTTTTTCCATCATAATTTATTTTTTGGAGGCTAAACCGGCTTTTCTCTTCTTACGGAGAAACTAGGGACGAGTAAAATCACCCGAATTTTTCATCTGCCGAATGAGACTCGAGAGGTTTTTTTTATATTTATGACTTATGCTATTATCGATTCATATTTTAGGGAAAAAAGAAAAAAAAAAAGGTTCGACTGAGAGAGAGAGAGAGAGAAAAAAAAAGGGGCGAAAATTCTGTATCGAGACTAGTTATTTAAAACAGCTGATGCGAAGAGAGAGAGAGAGAGAGAGAGAACAAAGATGTCTCTTTTGGTCTTTAACTTTTTCTACCTTGACAAGAAAATAATTATTTACACGTTAATTATCGTTGTTTGCAGTTGTAATTACTTATCCAGCTTTAGTTTAGTCGTAAGAACAGAAAATCTACCGCGTTAATTCAAGGTCAGTTGACACAAATCATTACTATACTTTCTCATTTTTCTTGTTTATTATTATTATTTTTTTTAATAATAATAAAAAGAGAGGAAAGGTCAACGGGTCGTGCATCTAATTTATCGATTTGCTAATGACGTTCGTAACGATCAATGAGAGAATCTTTTGCTTTAATCTCGGACAAGTTAGGCCTTATCTGGAAGGCTAAAGTCAGATCAATTGTAGCGCTCGGCTCAAAACCTTCTGCTTTATTCATCTGTTTGTCGATTGGTAAGTTGTTTCTGCCTTAAAAAATAAAAAAAAAAACGCTTTTATGGGATTCCAGATATGAAGAAGTCATTTGTAAGAGAGAGGTACAATTTTGCTACAAAGTTTCCATGCTGTGTTATAAGTATAGAGAGACTCGTAAGGATAAATGGTAAAAAATGATAATTTAAAGAGCCAAAAATAGCGGAAAATTAAGAAATTAATCGTAGTAAAAAATCAGTAGAAGTGGCGTTATCGGTCTGTAGATGATGTTTTAACTTAAAACGGGAATTTAAATAGAAAAAAAGGAGTAGAAATTTAGAAAAAGTCGGCTAGAAATGTAGGGAAATTAAGAAGAATAGGATTAATAGAGATATTTAAACATAATAATAGAGTTAGAAAAAAAGGAATGTTTTGTAATTCTATGGCAAAAAGTAGAATATATTCCTATAAAAGTAAACAGAATCGGCAAGAAAAATAAGAATTTGTAGGAAAAACAAAATACTATTTTTAGGAAATGAATCAGTAAAAACAAACAGAATCTGTATGAAATCATTGGAGTAAAAATAATCATTAAAATAGTAAAAAGAACGAATCGAAAATTTAAAAGGTAAACAATTGCTAAGTATCCGAAGTTATGTTAATAAATCAGTATTTTATGCATAATTGAGTTAATAACACATGCAAATTTAAGATTTTATTTATCATTGATTACATTCTATTGTATCAAAAAATATGTATATAATTTTGTCGTGTTTTTAATGTATTGATATCACATTTAGTTGCAAGGCCGTGAACACGGGAATATTTTAGGGAATTTAACACTTACATTTGAGAAAATACTAAAAAATTAAGTAAAATAATAATTTATATTTATTCTGTACTCGTTTTGTTCCTCTATATCATAAAACCCTATTATATACCCTATCGTATTACAATATAAGGTATAAGTTTACATATATAATTATACTGTGCCATCTACCCTATTAAAACGCTATTATACTAAGGTGTAAGGTTACGTGTATAATATCTTACACTGTATTATATACCCTATTGTATTAAGGTGTAAGGTATATATATTCATAAATATTCTACCCTATATAATCTATTAAAACCCTATTATACTAAGGTATAAGGTTACGTGTACCTTACGTGTAATACCTTATACTGTTTTACATACTCTATTAAAACCCGTTATATACCCTAAACTAATTAAGGAAAACAACGAGTATTTTCAAAATCCTATCCCCTTGAAAATCCGCAGACGGTCCCGTTCGGTTCGATATTATACGAATTTAATTATCAGAAACCGCAGTACTTTTTTTTAATAATTAATTTAAACATACAAAAAATTAATTTATCGCTCAATTAGAGTAAATATATAAGTATAAACGATAAAGAAAGGCACGAGGCGCGGTTAATGGAGAAAAAACGAGAGTAGAATCGGCATGAAGAAGGAGTTAAAAAGATCTGTTGATGGCCAGGCCATTGCAGATGACCGTTTCTTTCCGAGTTGTTCGCAGGAAAAACTATTTTAACAAAAGTATTGCTAATGTGTGAACATTTCTATAGATGTTGGCGGCGGGAACACAACATTCGTTGCAAACACTCCATGTTTTTTTCCGGGAAGTAGAAGGGAAAAAGGGGAAGAAGAAGGGAAAAAAATACATGTTTCTGATAAATCGGGAGGATTCGGATCAAAAGAGGCAACCGAATTGCGCTATGAAGGGATGGAAAAAAAGCGACACCTCGTGGTAGTGACTGAATGCGAGTACAGCCACAGGCAGATAGAACAACATGTGCTTACATTCTCAGAGATCTGCGTTCTGTACTTTGATCCCGAGTCACGCAACTGCAGATTCTGTCGTTTTTTTCGTCCCCCCTTCGACCAAATGTCGATGGATGCTTTATTTCCATGGGAATGACGCATGCTCAAACACTTCTGGCTACCGGTAGTTCCAAAAAGCGAGCGTTATGATCAGAGCCTGTGTAATCGATGTATCCAGACGAACTACTGCCTTGATTTATAACATGAGATTTGGTCAGTGGCAAGGATGGTACGTTCGCGTGCGCGCCATTGTCACGCAGGCCAGGGCAAAAGGTTAGCATTTACGATTGACATAATACACCTCCCAAATGACGATAGACCCGAGTGGATTTTACTTAAATTAACTCTTTCCTTTCCCCCTCCCTCTTCCCTCCTCCCTATCTCTCGCTCGTCTCGAACTTTGGCTCGTGCTCCCTCTCTCTCTCTCCCCCCCTTTATCAGGGAAAAAACAAAGAAAAAAACTTTTATAGGGTTTCTCGTGAATTTTTCTCATTATTGGAAGAGGCGTTAAATTTCCATTAGGAAGACCTCATACTAATAAAATATGGTTAAGGCTAAATTTTCAATTAAACAATGGTAAACGCGCCGGAAACTTACAATTAAGAGAAAAATCTCAGCGTAATTTTGCGCGTCAATGCGACTCTCACCGCGTAAAACGCTGGCGTAACATAGGCGCGAGCGTTGTTTTTATACAAATTTGCATAAATTTTTCGTTTTTTTAGCCAGGAGCGCACTTAAATGTAAGAGCTCACTCGGTTGGCACTTTGGGGGGTGTATCGATCAATTAAACCCTAAGTAAAAAGAGTTGTCTGGTAAGGGGATCTCTTTTCTCTCGTAACTATTGAGTCATTACGTAGACATAAATGTTACGTTAGTTTGTGAAGAAGGTGATGAAATTACAGAAGGAAAGGAAATCATATATCGTCCATCATTCGGACTATTAGGGCCACGATGGTCTTAGGGAACTATTGACCTCAAACAGGTGTGGTTTTTTTCATTCTGTCTCGAGTAAAGATTAGAATTATTTTTTTGTTGCTTCTTCTGTTAGTGGCGAAAAACATCACATTCAATATAGCGAATCTTTCAACAATTTATTTATTTATTTGTTTTATTTTCTTGTTGCTTTTGTGAACGTTTACAAAATTTCGAGATTTATTTCTCTTCTTTCTTGAGCGATCTTTCGCTTAAACTTTGGCTCCTGCCATTATAAATATAATAAAAAGTAACCATTTCTACTTCTGAAAAATTGGATCATAATCTACTTTCCACCCCATCGATTTTTTTCACTTTATTTCTACTTTTAAAATCCGGAAAAAAAAGAGAAGAAAGAAAGAAGAAAAAAATAATAATAATTCTAGAAAGAGATAAATTATCAAGCCAACTTTTATTGAATTTAAAAGCTCGGTCCTCTTTCAAGATTTAGTTTACAGATCTCGTCGTACAGACATTTGGGACGGACGATTCTGAAGTCTGTTTCTTTAGGGATTTGACCAATTGTCTTGCATATCGCTTGTATTAAAGCGAATATTTTTTTAAGTATTCCGTTAGAAATTCTACTTTTTATTTTATAAAAATATGTGAGGAAGACCTCAAAGCTTCTTCTGAAAATAACTTTCTGCTAAAATCAAGCTTATTATATTTATAAAAGACTTTGTAAAATATACTTGTCGTGCCGAATTTCGAAGATGATAAAGCATTTTTAAGCACTTTTAACGCGTTTTTTAATTACTTTATATACATATAACTCTCGGGAGACGTTTATAATACTATATTTAAGTTATTTTAGGTGGAAAATCTGGCATTTTCCAGGTTGAAAAAGCTCTTGAACGCATCGAAGTACACATGGAAGCTTCTTCTACAAGAATTAATATAAAAATAAATGAAGCATGGGAATTTTCTTATATTCTGGAACGAATTTTAAAGAATTTTTTAAAATTATAAGCAGTTTTATGAGTGTTTTTCCCTGATTTCTTATATTTACAAGGCGAAAAATTATAGCTTACTTAAGAATAAATGTCTTCTAGGCAAATCTAAGTTGTAGAATTTCGTCAAAGACCTTAATATTTATACTTAAAAGTGCATTGAATATAAGTAAACAGTGCTTTAAATTTCCCAAATCAGCCTTAAATATAAAGAAAATACATCAAAATATATTCAACCAAGAAATATCGAGTATATTTACTAGGAATATCAAATTTTATATGGGAAGAAATGAATGTTTATCGTAGCAAAAGGCCTAATAATCTATACAGAGTCTGATTGGAAAGGCCATGAAAACTATAGAATTTAGCCGACAGCTTAAAACTCATCTATATAATTCCAACAATTGAAACTACTACCCATTCATTATTAGAATAATAGCATATACTGACAGCTTACGTTGGTACTATCATTAATTGTGCATTAATATAAAGCTACAATTAAATATAGGAAAATATGCATAGCTAACTAAATATAATTTACTAACTCGATTTGCCGAACGTATATATATATATTGGATAACTTATCTAACTATACTAAAATTACATATTTTTTCAATTATATTTACAGTAGTTTTACTTAAAATTCTATGGATAAAATTCAAAGTTGCGCTCTTTCTTCTTGGCTGCTTCCAATAAATCATAAAATTGCCATAATTTATGCATGCGAATATCGCGAAAATTTATCTAATTTACGTTAAAATATTCTTAACGATGATTAAAGCTTTCCTCTATCGAGTATCGTAAATTAAATCATTTAATATATCGTATAACTCTTCAAAATTTTCGGAAGATTCGCGAATAATAGCGAAATATTGCCATTATTTTTAAATTTTAAAACAAATTAACCATTTCTTATACGAATTTATCTTAAATTTCGCTTTCTAAATTACAAATTTCGGTAAAAATGTCATTTTAAATTGACCTTTTCTTATCTAAAATTTAATAGAAGCTCTTATTCTTAAGATAGTTTGATCAATTAAATTAAAAACATTTAAATCTGTTTTATTATTTTATTATTTTAATTAATTGCTAACGTCTCTTGCGTAATTTTATTTTTCTCATTTTAACATGTGACAGAGACATTTAATAGTGAAAGCTGATCTTTTTCTAAAGTTTCCCTATTATATATTCTTGTAATTCGTAGAAATTATGACCATTTTTTAAACTTTTTCCTTCATAGATTCTTCAAAATTTATTGTAAATGCAACCAGTTGATGCAACTCTCTAATATAACATCGTATTCGGAGAGGTGGTCAAAATGTCCAATGTTATACACTACAATACTGTTACTGTAGAACACTGGGACCTTTAATCCTCCCAACGCCACGACACCGTTTTTTTTTCCTTTTCTGTTCGGCTCTTTCCCCCTATCAGATTAGTCAGACCACAGAGCAATTTATTACCACAGATCAATGGATAGAAAACAACAGGATCAAACTTGTCGGATCTTCTGAACGAAGTTTATAAATTTTCTTTTCTTATAAAATGTTTATAGAGCTCAGTATAAATAATACTTTACGCTCTTTTTTTCTAAATAATTTGCAGATTTATATAAGTAAATACGCGAAATTGCATTTATAACGAGCAATTATTTAACGAAAACCGCGTATAACCCGCACTGGCGCGCACTCTTTTATATACAGATTAATTCCGTTTTAATTGAATTAAAAATCATTATTTACTTCTTGAAAACTTACAAGGTAGGGAACTTTTTAGATTCGGCGAAACAATTACAGAATTAGGGAATTTTACCGAATAAATTCTTTCTTAATATCTTTATTAACATAAACTAGTTAAAGGTGGAAGACGGGGGGTAAAATCGATTAATTTTACGTGAAATTATTTCTATAGACGAAAAAAATTGAATCTAAATTATAATCTAGTCATAAATCTTCTGTGCGGAGAGAAAAATAAAATTTTTTTTCCTATATTTTTCAAAAATCTTTTCAAAACATGACCAGTAATTGGTTCGGATAGTTTATTTGGTTTCCACCAATCTGTCTCTAGTTGTCATAGAATGACTATGACAGTTGTCAAACCAACAATAGATGACTTGAAAACTTAACGTACCATGTATCTTTCGTAAAATCGTATTAACGTCATTTCTCATACGAATTTTTTCTCTTTTTTTTATAAAATCTATATCTATATATATAGATATATAGATATATTTTTAATAAAGAAGATAAAAGACAGTAGACAGGTCGATAAAAATCTGAGTTCTTTTATATATATTATCGTGGAGTTGGAGTAAATGACGAAATGCAAAATCCGCTACCTGATTTTGACATTGGTTTGATCGATGTTGAAGATCAATGATGCACAAAGTACTTTAATAATAACAAAGTGAAATTGCTTATGTGACTCATAGCATTTTCGTATTTTTAACTGTTTCCGTCCCGTGTCTTGTCGTCGTTTTATCTCGACAATTCTCTAATATTTTAGGTCCCCTTGTAGATTATTAAGGAAAAAATAAGAGATTTTTGTCGATACTTCATTAATTTCTATGGAATTTTCGAATGTCGGGCTTTAAATTTGTAAAATTTATTATTATTTGCTATTAAACTTCTTACTCACGTGTCTTGCCGTATTTTTACCTAGACAATTAGGTCCTCTGAAAATTATTGAAGAAATAATAATAATAATAATAATAAACGATTTTTGTCGATAGTCGATTAGTTTCTAAGGAATTTTCTATGTAATTCTCGAATATCGGGCTCGAAATTTGTAAAATTTATCATTATTTGTTAGTAAAGTTCTCTCGTGTCTTTCCATCGTATACCGTCGAGTGTCTTTAATAACTCTTACAGATTATTACAGAAAAAATTACTTTTAACTTAGAAAAATTTTGCCTATAATTAATTATTTTCTATCAGAATTTGTTAATAATTCTCGAAAATTAGTAAAATTCCTTATAATTTACTGGAGAATTCGCCAATCGTAGGCTTTATCGTTGTTGTATGTCGAGAATTCTCTTGGAGACGATTATAAAAAGAAATAAATAAATTTTGACAATAATTGATTATTTTGTTTCAAATTTTGCAAGAAATTTTCGAACTTTAGTCATAAAACTCCTGTAATTTGTTGTCCAACTTCCCACTTTTCCCGAATATTACTTAGTCCTTAAGGGATGGAAGGATTTCTCTAAAACGTTAAATAATCACTTTAAAACTTTCTTGTAAGTTAAACAATTCTGAGAACTTTCCTAGGAATTAAAAAAAAAAAAATATTTTAAAAATTGTTTAAAATTAATATTAAAAAATAATGTAAATTGTTCGAAATTTTAAAAACTTAATAAAAATATTATTTTTATTTGTGATGCTGGAGAGTAACTTTTGTTATCTTCTTAATTTAAATTCAATAATAATTAATGCGGTATTTGATTTTAATTGATTTTCTCGAAAGATACTTTCGACTTTCGATAACAAATCAATTAATTTCGTTTAATTCTCCACGAAAAATAGGATGATTTCAATCAACATCCTATCATCTTTAAGCGACGAAGCGATTCTTCATGCTAAATTTTCATCTAAAAACTCAAAAAATTAGAAAAATTTCATGTAAAAGATTTAAAATCTGTTATGTTATCGATGTTTTGTTTTGTTTATATATATATAATTGAGGAATATTTCATGGTAAGTGCCACCTCTTATCAAAAACTTAAAATTTCACCGAGGAAAATGTGCTTTAATATAACAAAAAACCAGCGTTTAAAATATTAAATATTATAAATAATTTAAGGAGACGAAACGATTTTAATTAAGTAATCGGTATAGAAATCACATACAAACTATTTGCGAATTTACAAGAATATGATAAACGCTCGGTTGTCTTTAATTGCAGCCAATGCTCTTCATCATCTCGAAATTACAGCAATCCCTCTTAATAATATATTCTATGCAATAAAGCCACTTATATTACAATTAACTAAACATTATTTACAATTTTTTTCAACATAACGCGAATTAAAAACAATATAAAACTTTAAAAATAGAATATATATATATATTTTCTTATTTATAAACTTCAATCACCTTTATAGAAAGATCAAAGGTTAGCTTCACTGCATAACATGCTCCTGTTTTTATTTTATATAATTAAT
>NW_019384347.1:734188-830886 GCF_000671375.1 Centruroides sculpturatus
TTTTTTTAAAGCTTTAAAATATTTTTAAATAAATAATAATCTTTATATAAGAAAATTAATGTAGAAATTATTAATTAATTAATTATTTTTTTAATAGAATAGACTTTATTTCGAATTCTGATGCTTTTAATATTTGATAGGTAGAGACAATATTAATTTTTTCCTTTTTTATATAAATTAAAACAAAGAGGGACGATATAAAAAATGGAATAATTATAGCACGTGATTCATTACTGATTAAGTCCCTAAGATAAATGACCGGGATAGTAATACAAACTTAAATTCCAGTTACAAGTTAAGTTTGCTTTACAATAGATTGTTTGACCATTAGAGTAATGAGGCATATAATTGAGTTTGTTTGATCAATCTTTACAGTTTGAGGTTTGCTAATTATGACCGACCTAATCACACATTCTGATCACGTTTTTATGGTACAGGACCCGGGAAAACGGCAATGAACAACATCAATCGAGTATGCCCCTGTCGATGCATGTCGGTGGCTTTCCTGCATTACGACTAACTTCGCAGGAGAAGCCTGATGTACGTTTTTTTTTTTTCGGATGAGAAGGAACGTTTAATTATTCGAATCCTAGTAAAGTAGTTGGATTTTTTTGCAGGAAATTATCTATTTTCTATACTTTAATCATTAAAAATTAAGCACGCGGCTGATTAGGCGATTTTTGAGCAATTGTGTGGTACGAAAAAATAGTTTTTTTAAGTAGATTTTGCGTGTTATTGCCCTTAAGATGGTGTATTTTACCCTTTAAGGAATATTTTCGAGGCAAGAAATAATGGAGAAAAGTTAAAATTAAATAATTTAATAAAAGATTTATCTCCGAGTGATCAAAAGTGATTTGTTGGACGTCTGATAAAGTTAGGAGTTGTTAGACCCCATCTCGCATATTGTCCAACCCATTTGGCGTAAAAGGAACACCACATACACTAATTTAAGAGCTAAATGTGACATTGGTAGCGATTAAGTTGACACGCCAACGATTGTAGTGAGATAAGCCACGTGGCTTAGAATCGCGCAATCTGATCAACTTTTACGACTGCAGCGCTGACAATGGACTATGACGTGATATAAAGGGAGGTGATTCCATCAGGTAAACCAATAAAGTAGCGATTTGGAAATTACTGACAGTGATGTACATGGCGACTAGATTTTCTAAGGGATCATCCCTAATCAAATTTACTTCGCAAGCTGCCATTTCGTAACTTCGAAAGATCCCTCATTCTTCGTCATTACGATGCTCCGACAACGACATTTGTACACTATAATAAAATTTCACGGTAAGTTTTAAATGTAAGCAACCATGGACATTGTCACGGAACTCCACCCAGCGTCATATCAATTCAGTCCCTCACTCGGGGATACTTACCAGATGCCTCCACACTAAAACGCCAAAACACCTTGCCTGATAGAGTCTCGTACAGCACAAACGCACGACACCGTCCTCTTTTTGAATTTTAATTACAGATTTTCCACTTTAAACGACGAAAATATTTCAAAGTTATCACTACAGCATCGTCTAACACTCAACCCATTAACTACTTTATCGAGGATAAACAAAGATTCTTAAAACCGATTGATGGGCAGAAGAATTTCTACTTTAATCATAACAATTAATTCTTTTATCCATATTATATTAGTCGAGTCATTTATTAATTTATCGAGAGAATACGAATTTAATTATTTTCGTACTTTTATTAATTATATTTGATTATTAGAGAATGGATAAATGCGTCTTGAAATTGAAATTGTTGAGATTATTTCTTGGCTCGACGTTAAATTATTGATTAATCTTGGATAAGCTGGTAAATCTTTAAGAGGCGAATGCGATTAGCCAAATTCTTCAAATCGTAATAATGTAGTTAACGTTTTAAGATTATAGCCAGAGTTTATAGATGATGGTTATAATAATTTAGAGGATGAAGATTAACAATTCGCCATACGATGCAGATGATGTTCATCATCTACTATAAGATTAGCAAAGCATCCTCTTTGATGATGCCTTGATCTTAAAGAGATGAGAAGCTTAAGATCATCTCTTAAAGGATGCTCTTCAATGCATCTCTTATCTTAAAAAATGTATTCATAATGAGGTCAAATCTTTTCGGAGGATGCTTTATTTTTAATATTTTAACTATCATCTATAAATACCTGTTAAATGTAACTTAGTCGACAACTTATTTTAGAATATAATTGAAGTTTAAGTGTCAAAACGATCGTTTGAGGTAAATAGGATTAATAGGCATTACAGTTAGAGTTTCTTGATGGAAGTTGGATGAATTAGGCATCATATAAAATAAGAAAATAAGAGCAACTAGGAGGAGACTCGAATAAGAAATGGGCTTTTGGCAAATCACAAGTCTCGCCATCAATTTCATTAGTTTGGTCAGCATCTCACCTGCCTCCATCAGCCCGGGGCTGTGGCATCCTCCAATTATCTTTCTAGAAGTCTTCTTTTTTTCCCCTATATTTACGCCTAACCCCTCATTCGTCGGAGTTTGTAGCTACTTTTTAAAATGCAATATTTATCATTACTCTCCATAATTGTTTATTGGTCTTTCAATCAAACCAAGCTAACTTCTATTCCCGGTGCTGTACAAATCTTATTTACTAATTCGTAACTTCTCTTTCTGATCTTTCCCCCTTTTCGCTCCCAAATATGGCCCGAGGGTTCGCTAGCTTTCGCGTCATTAGTGCCATTTAGTAATGACACCTGAGTATAGGACAATGGTCTCAGAAACAAACTCTGATGCAATCACCGAGGCCTGCAGCCAAATCTCCTGTCGGCTCTCATCACAAAAGCAGAGAAAATCGCTAGTCACCGGGGTCAATCGCGTTATGACGTCAGGCGCAGTGACATCTGCCGAGAATTTTTTCAATTAACTAACACGTAAACCCTTATATATATATATACACACACACACATACAAACGCGCTCATACTTATAGTAGTTTACTTCCCGAGTTTTCCATTACTTCCATGTTGTAGTTAAGTTAATTAAAGCGTGGAAGAAAAGTTCGACTCGCTCTGGGGATCGACAACCTCCTATGCTTATCAGTATTCACTTCACATCAGTAACTGACTGACCTGTGTACTCTATATACATAGCGTGTCAGTCACTGTGGGAGAGAGATAGTAATTCTTAGGCATTGTTCTTTCTCAACATAGTTGGAAAACTGAAATTGTGTCTGCGAGCAGCGATACTGTTAAAGAAAAGGGAAAAAATATAGAAAAAAAATGGGGGAATCCTTACTACCCCCTCCAAGATATTGATTTGTTAAGTTCTTTATAGTTGGAAATATATATATGTGGAGAGTTAGGAGCGTGAGAAACGGCCCAATTGTTTGTCAGGGGAAAATTTTAAATAGTTGTTGACGAAAGAGGAGGAAAAAAATTTGACAACAACAAATTACTTGTATGTGATTTCCACAACATTGATTAAAGCAACTCTCCGTTTTCTGTGATGAAATACTTGAACATTCATGAAATCCTCTGGTCGGCCGGAATCAATTCATCACAGTTTCCCCCACCGTCCGCTAGATGGCGTGCGCAACTTTAATTAGCCACCCCGGGTCACGTGACGCCGGCGAAAGTAAGAAGTAGTTGGGGGAGACGGGAGTTTAATTCCGAGCTGCATAACCCGAATCTCTTCTATTTTTCTCTCACAAACTATCCATCTCGTAGGAAATTTATTTATTTTTTTTTTATTTTATATATTATTATTATTAAAAAGAAAAAAAAAGTAAATGAATAGAAAACCGATTTCTTTTCGGTGTTCCCCTTTGTGTTTATTTTTACTTTTCCTTTATCTTGTTAGAAGGGAGGGGAGAAAGTTCTGTTATGGAGCAATTTTCTGTGTTTTATTCACGTGCGACGCCATTTTTAAGACGGAATTAAAACATTGCAGAAATTATTCTATTGTTAGAACAGATGTATTTGACGACCACAAGGGAAACCGGCCATTAGCCAAGCTAAGCGATGACAAGTTATGATCGACTCTCGGGGGCACAGTTGTTGATTTCTACTAACTAGAACCTACTTTTCGGTCAGTGGACCACAGTAGAGACCGTCTGACCTTAGGGATTTGATTGTCTCTCCGGAATGGCTGTGTTAATGAACCAAACTAACATCACCCCTGTAGGACTTACCTCTTTTGTTGTTTTAGGGGAGACTTTCTTCTAAACAAACTTGGCGAATTAATCGACACATATCTCTTCTTCTGCCCCGATGTATCCGCTTTTGTTGGATGCGCAAAGATAAATAAAATAAAATAAAAACCTTTAAAATGACTTTTAATTCGTTTATTCTGTTAATTTAAATGCCAAAAAAAAATTCCTTCGGACACGCAGAAATAGGTCCTATTCATTTAAAGTGGAAAATTGCTTGTAGGATATTTAGAAACTGGATAATCTCTTAAAAACAGAAAAAAATTTCGCCACTTATCAATATCTTATGCCTTTTTTTTTTGCCAATTTAAATCAAAGTAAGGGTAACTTTCGTAAGTATAAAGGCGCTTTAACTCAAATTAAAGAACTAAAATATATAAATTAAAACGATTTAAACGCGTTAAACTTTTTAAAATTGATATTATTTTATTACAGAAGTCGAAATTAAGCTGCAGAAATCAGCTTTAGAAGCCCATGAAGATGAAGAAGAAAAGTACGTGAGCATCTTATAATTTCACGCTCTAAACTAGCCAGAAACTGTAGAAAGTGGATCAAACTTTAAAAAAAATAATAATAAATCCCATAAATAAGCTTATCAATCCAGAATAATCCACGATCTTCATCATAATTCTAGATTTTTAAACACCCGTTTGGGATGGAGAAACTTCGAAGAGCCAATAATTTCGCCTACGTTTCTTGATAACAAATAAAAATAATAGAAAATCCCGATTATCGATTTGAAATTTTTAATAAATATTCTATTATCCATTCGATGACAGATGTCAAAGTGAAGGAAAAAATAAAAAAAAAAAGGAAAAATAGTTGAAGAAAGAATATTGTTTTCACTGCAAATCCCTAACGACATGGTCCCACGAGGGATGGTTTCACAGTCGACTTTGACAACCTTTCTTCCGTACAGACAGCTTCGGGGTTCTCCACTGCTGCCAGTTAAACAAATACGCTCTATAATAATATTCATTCGTACAGGGACCTTTACAGCCACGGGCCATAAATTAGGCAACCACATTCACTCTACGGGTGTAATCAGTCTACTGTGAATGCTGATTGTTCTTCACTGCCAACATTTGCACATTCATTTACATAAACACGTTTTCCCAACTTTAGCCGTTCTCGTGACGTCATGCATACGAAACCTAGTGACGTCTTCATCCCAAATTCAAAAAAGTGAAGAATTGTCTACTGATATTTATATATGTGTGTGCGCGCGCGTGCTTTTTTAAGTTCCCGTATTAAATTATTAAATAAAGTCTAGCTATAAATATGCATTAATTAATAGATTTTTTAAATTATTAAATAAATTTTCGTGTAGTTTGAGTCCTTTCCGGTAATTCGGGTAGAAATTATAAAATTTTGCATTGCTTTTTGTAGAAATTTTCCTAATCGGACGTGATTAATTTGATGAAATTTTAATGCTCTTATGCAAAGGATGAGAAGGTTAGAAATGGATTTTTATAATAAATTTAAATGGATTGCGAGTTTAAATTAGGGAAATTGATAAGGATATCGGAGAGAAAATAGGGTATAAGGTGTTGTGTGTTTTAAGATAGTAGTTATGCAAAGTGTGGATTTTTTTATGTGCATATTTTCTAGGTTTCTGCGGGTTTTTATATGGATTTTTTCATGATTTGCATAAAAGGTTTTATCTAAGACGGTTTCTACAGGTTTCTGTGCATGAAAAATACCACAAAAACCTAAAAATTTCCTACAATAACATACATATCTCTTATCACAGATATAATAATAGTTAATTTAATTCTCTGATCTTTAACCACTATATTCTTAAATATCTAAACATTAAAACAGAAAATTGCTTTATTAATTCATAAAGTCAAACAGATATATTAACAGTGAGCAGTAAGCAATTAATCCTAAAGAATAATAATTGACGCTCAAATTTAGAAAAACACGAGGTTAAAATTATAGAAAATAAATATTTTTTCCCCCATTCAAACTTTAATAACGTAAATGTGCAGTGCAGCAATTGAAAGCCATCGACTTGCATGGGAGGATTAATCCAGGATAAGCAGGAATAATCGAGTTTTATTGCTTAATCCCCTCGGCACGATAGGAAAATGGATGGAGTGTCGTCTTAATATATGCAGCGGTGTAGCGGAATTTATTTCTAATTATCCCGTTTGGATAATACCATCTTTCGTCGCCAGGTGTTGTTTGTCCTACAGAATCGTCCAGACTGTTTAGAACTTGAAGATAAATGTTGTAATCGGGGTAATTATTTTACTGTTGGGTGACAGACCTCTTTAGGATCCTGTATCTGGACGGTCAATATGTCTACTGTTTTTATCTTTCGTCCTTCTCTTATTAATAAATATGCAAACTAGACGTTAGACAAACTCGGAGATTAATAATGCTCAACGTCCAATAGATTTACTTAAAATTAATCGAGTGGCGTATAAAATTATTCAAAAGTTTCCTTAAAGGAAATTATCTACTTTTACCTCTTGTAAAGTAGAAAAAATATATTATATACCGTATATAAGAAAAATTAAATGCGATATAAATAGAGGTAGAAAAAGTAGAATAAGCTGTTTTTCAAGCTAATCAAATTTTACCTTATCACGTGGTAGCAGCTTGTATTCAATTTTTGTTTTCTTTTTCGCCTGCATTTTTTGTGGCAACGATTTTAATTTAGTTTCTTTTCTTCGGACGGAATCTTTAAAGAGTGTTGTAAATTTTGGTGTGTGGATTGTCACGGGAATATTTTAATTTTTCTAGACGGATGCGGGTTTATTTATGACTGCGGTCTTACAATTACGAGAGAATTAAACTAAACCGGATGTGATTGAACGGTGGATAGTTGTAAAGTGACAGCTGGCGTTTACTCGCTCTTTGTTTCTGTTAAATGTTAAATTAACCAAAATAAACGAATACCGATATTGCCGAATAAGCTTCTATATTGGGTTTTACCTTTTATTGAAATGGGCTGTTTCTCTCCGATTGATGTCTTCACAATTGTGAGACCGTAATCTCCGCAACCTTACACAAAATTTCCCATAGGCGACTTTTCCTCGACTACCGCTTATATTTACATTGCTTTTGGGCCCACTCAGGTAACCTATATGGTTTTATTCCTCCGCATCTTTATCCCAAGTGGTGCATTCCGCATCCGACTAGGCTGAGAGGTAAATTTATTTTCTTGTTTTCTACCTGAGAAAATTATCGAAAGCTTCCTAAGTGTTTATCGCCGAAAATTGATATCTTATGATTTACGAGAGAGTGCGAAGAAATTAAATTTTTCTCCATCTCTAGGAAGAAATGAAGCCGAGACAGAGATGTCAATTTACTAGGGATCGTACGGTAGAATATTTTCTTAAACTTTTCTTTATTGATAAGACGGCAACAAGTTCATGCAACTAATTCGACAGAGTCTCTTTTCATATTGATGCTATTCGTTGAGAATGATTAGATTCGCCGAGTGCTTCTCTCACAATGTCATGAATTTTACATCAACTCTCCACCCTCCCTTTTCTCTTACACACTCCATCAGATCGGTTAGGACCATTAAGTGATTTTACTGACTTTGTGTGTGAGAAATTTTAAATTATCCATTTGTCATTCACACACCATTTCTTTGCACCAGATTATTTATTTCCCGTACAGAATTAGAAGAAATCTTTAACAATTATATACAGTTTATTTCATCCGTTCTCTATTATCTTGGCATTACTTCCAATTGAACAGTTACCGAGTTCAACCGGGAGGAGGAAAACCTCTTCTTCGATGCTTCAAATATCTTTAAAATCTTGTCAATCTCAGTTTTAAAAAGCCAAGAAAACGTAACCCCCTGCCAATGGCCTTTCCCTTTAAGTAAGAGAGTCGAGCAGAGAAGTATCATTGTCGGGGGCTACTCGTTAAGCCATTTCATTACGGATACGTTCCGTTTTAAAGAGTGAAGCCAATGTAATTTTAACCACCACCCACGGCACTGTAAAGTATAAATTCCGTAAAATAGACAAAGTGTCTACTGTTGTATATCCAGAATTCGAATTAATGGTAATTACGACCGCAAAAATCCTGTATGTAAATCACGCTCTTGTCTCTGAAATCACCCACAGGAGAGTAGTAGAGAATAGTCCATAATTGGCTGCGAGATAAGGAAATTGGTGCGATTAATCTAAGGTATCGTTTGTGAGGTCACACTTGCTTGTAATTTACCTGCAACCGGTTGGAAAAGTAACAGATAAAAATCTGTCATTCTCAAGAGAGAGTCAGAAATCTTATTAAACTAAACCTTCTTTTTCCTAATTATAATTTAATAAGTAAAATATTCTTATCGATTTACAAAATTGCAAGCGGAATTTTAATATCATTCTTCGTCATTACACTATATTATATTGTTTGATAATGTTTTGCAAGGATCAAACCAAGCACAGTACTATAACAGTTAATGTAACAGATTTTATTTTACTTTTAAAATATAGAAATAAATATATTTTAAAAGATCTTATTTCAGATCATTTTTGGCATCAAATAATAAAATTCTCTTTTGAAAATTCGTAAAATTTAATAAAATACAAGTCGAAGGAGAACCCGTCATAGGTAATAGTAAAGATGTTACCAGAACTTAAAGACTAGAATAGTAATAAGGAAAACGGTAGATGCAGTGATAAAGATAACAACTGATAATAAAAAGCAATAGCATTTCAATTTCTTATTATATAAAATTAGGCAATTTCTAATTACAAGATTATATTGCACAGTATCGCTTTCAGCAGTTACTACAAGCACAGACATACTACTCTACACTTTCAGCGACGTAATATCTATATTTAAAAGAACGTAATGATTAGATAAAAAAAAAATACATAAATAAACTTAATAATTACTTTATTTAGGCAATAACTAATACAATCTTTGGTTGGTAACCTTAAGAATTTATCACCTTTCTTTTTCCTGATAATGGAAAGATTTATCATCCAATATTCAAGTGCTGTACATCATCAGATTCAAAATTCTTTCTTTTCATTTATTTACCTTTTAGTTTATTATATATATAAATATATAACTTATATATATATATATAGGTTTACATGCGTACAATACTTTTATATAAATATACTTATAGTCCAACCCACTATCAAATTTACATAGGTTTAAAATGATATATGCATAGGGAAAGATATACAAAATCACATTTAACTGGAAAAATAAGTGGATAATTTATATACTTTGGACTTTAAAGGATTCTTCAGGTCTTCAATAATCGATTCATTAGCTAATGTGCTGACATCCCCTAAATTTCCATCATTCGTAGCGATTTTTCTCAAAATTCTCCTCATGATCTTCCCTGATCTCGTCTTGGGTAATTCGTCAGTGAAGTGAAAGTATTCTGGAGTAGCAAATGACCCTATTTTCTCTCTTACTGTAAAATATTTATTAAAATTATTTATATAAATTAATACAAGACACATTAAGCAAGCGAATTACTTAGAAAGATGCCATTACCTTTCTGCTTTAGTTCTTTTATTAAGTCTTCATTGATTGCTAATTTCTGCAAAAGGAAAATTACGTTACGCCATCTCTTGAGAAATTATAGAAATAAATTTAAATATATATATATTTTAAAGTTAGAAATTAAAGTATTAAAAATTAATTTAACTATAATTTTATTAATTTTTATACTTTTTTTACTCAATATAAAAATATAAAAATATCAAAAATAAAAAATTATTTTATAACAATTAATAATATATCAAAAGTTTCAATAAAATGTTAACAGATAACATCATCACAGTATTAAATCTTTGCCGGGAAAGTTACGCAACTCGTTGCGAGATTTTTTGTCATTGNTTTAATATAAAAGTTTTTAAAAGTTTTATATTAAATCTAGATTCTTAATTATATGAAAATTTATTTATGAGAAAGAAACTTTAAAAAAATTAAATGAATTAAATATTCTTTAATATTTTTAAGTAAATTATAATTAAGAACATATTCTAACAAATAAATAAAGTAAAAATTTAAATTAAAAAATAATTAATAAACATTAAGGAAAATTACATATACTGTACATATACATATATAAATATATATTCTGTCGGTATTATTTATTTTATTAAATAATTTTTAATTTAAAAAAATATATTTTTATTACATTTTTAATTCATTTTTTTCTCCTCAAAATTTTCATTAATAGAAGAAATTAAATTTAATTTTAAAAAAGTTTATGTGAATTTCACGACAGATGGCACCACTCATTAAAAAGTCACTACGACCGAGCCACCATCTGACGGTAAGAAATCAAACTACTCACATCTTTAACGACTATAAAGCAATATAAGCATTCGCCTTTAATGGGATGAGGGCAGGCGACTGCGGCCGTTTCCACGACATTTTTATGTTCAATCAAAACAGATTCTAGCTCAGACGTTGATAGCAAATGACCAGACACGTTCAACATGTCGTCAGTTCTTCCTATGATCCAGTAATATCCGTCGGAATCGCGTACCGCTCCTTGAAAAAAATAGAATAAAAAAATGAATTAATTAACTTATAAATGTTATATAATTAGAATTACAGTAAAATAAATTATTTATACCGTCTCCCGTGAAGTAGTAACCAGGAAATTTCGTAAAATAAGTAAGCTCGTAACGCTCTTGATTTTCATAAATAGTTCTAAACATGGAAGGCCACGGCTGACGAAACACCTAATTTAATTCCAAATTTCTTAATGATTAATGGGCATGACCCTTATTTAAATAAAAGATGCAAGAAACTTACCAAATTCCCTCTTCCTGCTCCTTCAATCTCTTTTCCATCCTCATCTACCAGCGCAGGAACCACGCCAAAAAACGGAAAAGTCTGCAAGTAGATTAACATTTACGTTAACAAAAACCTTATTATAGTTAACGTTATGCTCTACAAATAACAACGATTGTATTTAAATTAAGCTTTATATTGTGGTGCATCAACCGTAACTCTCATCCGTTCTTTTACTACAGCCGAAGCATTTAAGTATGACAAATTGGTGACATCTTAACCAACAAGCTCAATTGTAGGCTATGTATAGAGTCGTGCACTCAGAAATATATATATTTTTTTTCTATATATGGAGAGGCTTTAAAGGAGAAGCCATTAATTATGCTAAAAAATTGCTTTTTTTTCCTTTCCTATTTCTGTTTTTATACTAATAATATCAAATTACTCGAACTTTTATGTACAAAATTAGTATCGTTTATTGTAATTTGCCTTCATGTATGACGCTCATTGGGGGGGTCATCGAAAACCTGGTATGGTGCTCGAGACAAAGAGAGTCTTTTGTCGTTATTTAAGGCCCCGTAATGGTCTGTGAAGACCATTTAGGAGTCCTAAATCAAGAAAGATTGAAAAATCCTCTGCTCGATGGCCCCTCATTGCACTTATATTATTGAAATTCTGCATAATTCTCTTTGTTCACTGTAAAGAAAATCGAAGTTCACACAGAAAATTATACTTTGTCCCAGTATTTTGGATTATTAAGTATAAATCTGAGTATTTTAAATTGGAATCTGATCTATAATCTTATAATGTATGGAGTCTTTGTTATCCGTCCTCATCCACACTCATCTCATTGAGACTAAGACTATGTCTTAATAGGCAAAAACTGTAACCAGCTCCATTAATGGGTCAATTAATCATTATGAAAAAATATAAGTTAATAAAATTTATTACTAAATGATAAATCGAGTTATAAGAAGTAAATTATAGTTCTTGTGCAACAAACCGAGAAAGATTCCATAACTTATCATAGAAAATAATTCATTCTAATTATTATTTTCACTTCCTTCTACTATATTTTTATAAGAAATAACTCATTTTTTCCTAAGAATTTTAGAAAAATCCAATTTTTTCACTCCTTTTGAAGGCAGTTTTCTGTAACGATAAACGCTTAACACGCTAAATTGTTCTAATTTCAAATGTAAAATGCTGTTTAAATGAATTTAAATTGTATATAAATCATATCCAACTTATTTACTTAGCTTTCTATAGGCCTATTAATTATACACCAATAGGAAACATCGTAAATGATTCATTTCGAACAAGGAAATGAACACGACATGGCTCTGTCATCAACATTAATCAATTTTTATAGCATTGACTATAATTAATATATGTAAACTAATATTTAATCAGAGAAAATATTATAAAATTGTATAATACATAAATTAGAATCAAGAGAAAATTCAGTTAAAAATGCTCAAAGATGGAGTATTTAGAGATGCAGAAACAACATTTACAGGCCCCATGATCCGTAATTAAATTATATTTATTAAAAAAATCTTAATGATAATTAGTCAAAAATCTAATAATTAAATTAAAATAGTTCGTGAGATACGCTGTTATGGCCTTAAAGATTGTAGGATTAATAGGATAAGGCAACACAATATACGGAGGATATGCAGAAAACCAAACACGTATTGTTATTTACTAATAATTTTAAATATTTCTGAATATTTAATGTAATTCTACGGAAAAAAAGGGCAATTTCATGGGGCCCCCACCAACAGAGGGTCTCGAACTAATCTTTTATAAGAAAATATTTTCCCAAAAAATCCCCCGAAGTCAGCAATGTACAGTACATGGGTTCCCATAATTCAAATTTGCCTAGGTCCCATGAAGCTATAACGCACTGCTGATGTAGGCCTATAAATTTCGTACATAATGCCCTTAAATGTGCCCTAATGGGTGGTCCGTAATGAATATATTTCAATGTTTTATATTCTAACTATTTATAACTTAAAATTTCTCAGGTTGTAAGATAATAAATATATACTGTATATACAAATAAATGCAGAGTTTCTATAACAACATACATTAAACATATTACTATAAAATATAAGATATAAAGATGAAATCTACGTCAAAATTGTTCATATATCAGCACTACACGAAAATTATTTCACTTTTAATGGCGAGATTAAGAATTAAAATTTCATAAATAATTAAAGAACGAAAAATTGTACGAAAAGAATTTTAAGAAGCAAAAACATAAATAAAAAATCAAAATAAAGAATTAATTAATTTAAAAAAAATGCCCATAAATGTTAAGTTTAAATTTAGGTATAAAATAGATTAGACTTTATTATGCTTTTTTATTACTTATAATGTTAAATTTCTTAATTAGTTCCTTTATATTTTTTATTCTTTATTGCAGTAAAGTCCAGAAAACTAGCAATTATTATTAGTCCTAATTAAAAAGTAGATATCCAATTAAAATTCAAACAGAAATTTCGAAAAAAAACAGTAAAATTGTAAAGGAAAATGTACAAAACTATATAAGCTGTAGATTATTTAATGAGTGCAACAGCATTCTAAAGACTCAATTAGCCCTCTAAAGCTCATTAAAGAGTATAAAGACAATGAGCACTTTAAAGCTAATTAAAGATAAGTGTGATCCACCTTAGTTGTCAAAGATGGTCACGTGTTATAGCTCGAATGGAGTCGGACTTAATGAAGATTTTACTCGTTGTTAGCGTTTAGTTTTTTTAAACTCATCTGTACCCTCAAAATTAAACGTTTTGTCATTTTATAATAATTAAAAGTATAGAAAGATTTTATAACAAAATTTCAGAACAGATAGTTCCACACACAATTTTGTTTATTTATCATGATTAATAATATAAAAGTTATTTTTAAATAAGATCTCATAACAGCCCGGAAAGTTACGCAACTCGTTGCTAGATTTTTATAAATAAGTTCAAGTAAGAAGCGGAGAAAAGGAGAATTTATCTCATACACTTTATGTATATGAGGCAAGTTCTCTTTTATCTTATATATATATATATATATATATATAAGATAAAAGACACGTGAAGAATTTCAGACACGTGAAGAAAACGTGTATTTTTCCAGGTTTCCCTGTCTGACACTTGACTAGAGGCCAGTTTCCCATAGAAAGTCCTCCTACAAACATCCCCTTGGCAGTTTTTTATGGAAAGTCCTCCCTGGAAGTACCCTCTGGCCCAAGTATTGCGTTGCTTTATCTCAGTGGTTCCCAAGTCGGCGCTACCGACCCTTGGTTGCAGTGATTAAATCTAGGGGCAAAAAAAAGCAAGGGGGAGCTGGTGGTAGGGTCCTGACTAACAGGGACCATATGCGAGGGTTACGGTCGCTGACAATCTTTTCCTTTCTTCCGTTAAAAATGGATACGAAGAAATATTGCCTTTAATGGTTTCCAGATGCTGACAACAATGTACAGTACTGTATGGTAAGGACAAGTATAAGATTCGTAGGAAAAATTTTCTAAGAATATTTCCAAGTCTTTCTCACACAATGGAAGACGAGTTGGGGGAACGAATACGGTATAAGTTTATGGCGACGGCTCGAAAAAGCCTGGGAATCACTGCTTTATCCCATTAATCCAATCCATTAATCAAAACAGATTTCATTCATAATTTTTGAACTGATGTTCACGTTTATTTATTTATTGTTATTATTTAATGTTTGGCTCTTCTCGTCCTGCCAGCAGTAAGAGGACCTCTATTCCATATTCATCATGGATTCGGCCAGGCCCAACAGGAAGGGCCCGACATAGAGTGTCCACGAAAACTCCCAGGAATTGCTCTCCCGAATTCGATTTTGGCTCCTCCATAGCAGTAGGTTTGAGTCTTAATCTGTTTATTTGTTTTATTCCCAAACTATAGAAACACTCCTTTACAGAATTATAATATGAATTATTGAAAATGACTCGGGAGAAATACAAAAATTCGGCGTCTTTTCTGTATCTATGAATGTTAGTGTGAGACACGACTTTGTTCACCCTGTTTGAGGATTAATAACTCCTGTGCTTTTTCTCAAAAATTTCTGAAATTTTGGAAAGAATTTTGTTTATTAGGGGGATTGATGCTATTAAATTTTGGTGGTTAAAGGTCGAGGGATGAAGAAATAAAGGGGGTCGTGTGGTGTATCTCCAGCAGAGTCGGACTTAATGACGATTTAACATGTTATTAGCATTTACAATTTTTTTTATAAAACCCATTCCTACCCTCGAAATTAAACTTTTTGCCATTTTATAACAGTTAAAAATATAAAAAGTTTTTAAAACAAAATGTCATAACAGATGGCACCACCGAATATTGCCTGGGAAAGTTAAGCAACTCGTTACTGGAGTTTTTTGAACTGGTAATTCTACTTCATTCTGGTTTTCTAGACAGAATCCGGAACCGAATCTTCCTATTTAAATGTATTTCTACTGAATATATGTCTATAATTTTGCACAAATTAGCAAAATTAAAATTTAATAAATCCAAGTTTTATGGTATTTTCGACAGTAGAACTATCCTTGATTGAAGTTGTAGAACTCGGTTCTGTAGAAATTAGAGTTCTCTTCTTTAATTATTTATACTATTTCGACTAATAAATTTACTATACTATATTGTATCATAAAACACTACTTTAAGTATTAATAGATAATTTATAAGTCTCGTATCACTAAGTTCTAACAGAATTGAGGATTAGGAAAGGAATGTAGACTATATATTAGGCTTATGTATACAATAGCTTGTGTATATACTGTATCATGGTCTAATCTAACTTCATCATGTTTTATTTAATAAATAAAAGATATAATTAAGCTATTTTGTATCAATATTCTACTAAATTCTTTGCAAGATTTCAGTTTTCTTGCAGCCATTTTGTAGTTTACTCGAATATTTTCGTAATCGCTTAGTTTACTTGTATCAATATTTTTCTTTATGATAAAGCTAAATATATATATAATTTCACAATTTTATTATATGTACATTAATTATAATTTTCCTTGTATGAGGAAATTTTCATGTAGATAGGCTTATATACACGCATTAAGTTAAGTATAATAAAAAAAACGATAAAAGTAAATATTTTTTTGGAAAGAAAATGAAAATTTGCAAATCTATACAGAGTTTTCCTCTTAATAAACTAAATATTTCAAAATTTATTACCCAATTAAACGTGATTAATTTAAAAATACTTAATTTTTCCTCTTTACACTTCCTTTAACAAACAAAATAGACATGTGAGGTACTTACAGAGGAACCGGGCTTCATAGGAGTACATCCAGGTAGGGAAGTTAGCACGTGAGATCCCTGAAAAAAACCACAAAAATGCTTTGTTCAAGTGAATTTATTCTCTAAATAAATCGATTCCACAAAATATAAATGCGCTAAAATGTGTTTTAACAAATAAAATAATAGGAAAATTATTAATTAAGTGCGTTAATAAGGAGGAAATAAAGTGAAATCATATATTTTTAACCCTTTTCCTGGAATAATTACTCAATTTATTGATATAAATTTTACGTAGAAGAATTCGGATACGAAACACTCAATTTTCTATAACTAAAACCTATTATTAAGAAAAAATACGATTGTCATATGACATATGACAGCGTAAACACGTATTATTTTTATATAATTATATATAACGATGTCACGCTATGATATATTTGACGTTATAATAGACGTGGCAATGTAGAACTCGGATGTCTATCAATCATACGAGGTGAACGATTGATAAAAGTGTTCTTTTTTAGATAAAAATAATGGAGGCCAATGATACTAAATTTGAAGATAAACACTTACACTTTCAGTTTGCCAGAATGTGTCGACGATGGAACAATTTCCATTGCCAACAACGTGATAATACCACAACCAAACTTCAGGATTTAGGGGTTCTCCGACGCTACCCAAGACGTGTAAAGATTCTCTATTGTATCTATTTATCAGAATTAATCTTTATTATATATAAAATTATAAAATCAAATACACTAAATAACGAATTAAAGCGTTACTTCTTCACGTAAGTGTCACTATACTTCATCAGAGTTCTCAGAACAGTCGGAGCGGTGTAGAACTGACATACGCTATACTTATCGACGATCTTCCAGTATCTACCAGGATCTGGATGACAAGGTACTCCTTCGTACTAAAGAAAAAAAATAAGTCCATAAAAAAATATAATAATTAACACCGGTAAATTAATGTAAAAAATTCATGGTCGAGATACACACAATAATAGATGAAGCACCGTTGAGCAAAGCACCATAAACTGTATACGTGTGACCAGTCAGCCATCCTATATCTGCAGTGCAAAAGAATACATCGCCTGGATGAAAGTCGAACACGTATTTAAAACTTAAAGCCGCTTGAATCATGTAACCTCCTATTGTATGAGCGATTCCTTTTGGTTTTCCGGTGGAACCACTGAATATAATCGTAAGCAATTATGTAAACAGAACGAGATTATGATAACAAACAAAGAAACAATGTTTAATTACTCTTCACCTAGTGTATAGCAGAAATAACAAATCTTCTGCATCCATCCATTCGGGTTCACAGGAAGAGGAAACTTTGGACATTTCTAAATGCCACCACGCGTCTATATCTGGATCCCACGGTGTCTGAAGCGTACAAGTTTAAATTTAAGTTGTTTTTAAATCGCAAATAAATCAATTCTTCTTCGTATCTTACCATTAGATCTACGACGGGTCGTTTTCCTAATTGTCTCGTCGAATCTCTCATTAAATAATTGCTCGAATCTCCGTTACGTTTAGGAATTCCGATACTTAACACTACTATTGTAGCAGTTAGCCTGTGTCCACTGAACGACAAAATAGATTTAAATATAATTATAATTCTCGAAATTCCTGGGGTTACCTCCATATAAACTAACCTCTGTAAGCACTTTTGGACTGCAGAATTCGCAATTTCTTTCAAATTAATTAACTTCGTTCCTCTCCAGACACCATCTAAATTAAAAAAAAACATAAACAATTGACAAATTTCTAAAATAATATCAAATTAAAACAGAAATCTTTATATAATTACCCGCAGTTATAAGCACTGGGCACCTAGCATCTAAGATCCTACCAGCCAACGCTTCGGCGGAATAACCTCCAAACTAGGAACCACAAAATGTTACTTATGCTTAAAATACATATATATATAATTATTTATATTTTTTGAATGCTTACAACAATGGCATGTACTGCCCCAATCCTCGCACAAGCCAACATAGCAATAATAAGTTCGAGTATCATAGGCATGTATATGGCGACGCAATCACCTTTCTTCACCCCTGTAATACACAAAACAATTTCGAAAAAAATCGTAACTATCAATTAGTTTTTACTATAGTATAACATATTTTCGCCCGGGGTATGAGCGGGAGTTTACAGAAACAGGTTACGTGCTACACGTCGAATGTATTGACCTTTCGGATTTCGGCTAACCTTGAAATTGTAGGATTTTTAGAAGGTCAGTGAATCGTATAGGAGGGTGTCACTGACTGTATCTTACGTCCAACTTCTATTCTTCTCGATATGAGTGAGAACACCACTAGGTTTTTCGAGCGTTGAAAATTTTACGATCTTTTCTTCCTTCACTACACTTTTTTTTCCACCTGAAAACTTGAATTCTGATAAAAATCTCCTAATAAAATTCATCTTCCAGAACTAATTTATCATTTGAGTATCTTTCCCTCGTTATAACGTTCTCCTATATCCATTTTAAACTTTTCGTTGAATGTATTTAAGTATTAATCTCGATAAGCTTAATGCTTAAATATATTCAAGCTTGATAAGCATTTACTATTATAAATTGTTATCGGTGGATCGCGTGATTGCTTCCTTAATTTAATATGCAACTTTTTCTCAAAATTTTATTTTACGTTCCTGAATTTAAATTCAATTTAAACGTATACAAACGCATTAAAAGATTTCAGAAACTCTTTTATAAACTATAATAGACGTCTTTCCTCCCTTCGGGTCCCTCTCTTATCGTACCCATTGTCAGTGGAGCGTAATAGCTTCGTGGGGCCCAGGCAAATTTTAATTAGTGGGCCCGGCGTACAGACATTTTTCTTCGGAGGAATTTTTCGGGGAAATAATTTCTTATATAAAAGATTGATCTGGGTCCCCTGTCGGTGAGGGCCTCGGACAATTGCCCTTTTTGCATATAGGATAACGCGCTAATTGCTCATCGTGAGTTGGACCAGGCTCACAAAGGAAAGCGACCGGGTGGTAAGGTACGGGCCCGATTTATTCTGAACAGAGCCCGCACGAAAAATGCTTAGGATTGCTGGTCCGGATTCGAATCCGAATCCCCAGAGAGGTAGACTGGTGGCTTAACCACCTCATCCATCTGCGCGTCCAATACGGTATAATGAAATGCTGTAAATTTTGGTTACAGACAGAGTAACGAAGAATACCCCGAATTTAAGAAGCACCTCGAAGTTACGTTCAGAAACATGTGACAGATATAAATCTTAAACTAGGAGTAATATAAAATATATAAGCCTATATATATAATAAAGTAAATGCAGCAAATCATTATGTATACAGTATCGTTTCGGTGTATACGATATATAGAGCCTATATTTTATATATATATAGGCTATATATGTATATACAGCGCGTAACACATTAGTACAATGTTAATTTATCAAATTTAAATCATATTTTCACTTATTAAATGGATTTTTTTTCTAATCTTGAATATCAAATGTTTATTTAAATATTTACAAGGCGATTTCACTCTATATATTTTTAGTATTTACTTAAATATTAATGCAAATATTTATATAAATAACTTTCCTTTCCTAATTAATGCCACGTTTAAATCATTTTAAAATTAAATTTTATGTGTTTATAAACGATTTGCCGTATGTAGAGCCTCTGCATAATCGATCTGTAATATTTTTAGTAGGAAAGATTTATGCTTAAATATTAATTTTAAGGCATTTCCGAGGTAATTTTTAAAAAATAAATTCAAGTTTATAACTTAATTAACAGATCCTGTAGGAAGTTTTTTCATTTACTAAAAGGATAAATTAATTTGCTTACCTTTATTTTTCAAAACGTTGGAAAATTTGCAAACTTTCTGCAATAATTGCTTGTATGTGATATTGGAAGATTCTTCAGGATCATTTCCTTCCCTGTAAACGATAAAAGGCGACTTTAATTATGTCGAAATTGCGAAATTTCAATAAGATTTCTGGTTACTAACCAGTAAAATGCGACAGAATCTCCTAAACCTCTTTCTATATTCCTCTCGAGTAAATTGTAAGTGATGTTAGTGACGGCACCCTTCAACCA
This sequence comes from Centruroides sculpturatus, assembly GCF_000671375.1. NCBI lineage: Eukaryota > Metazoa > Arthropoda > Arachnida > Scorpiones > Buthidae > Centruroides > Centruroides sculpturatus. Next base: position 754,458 of record NW_019384347.1, read on the forward strand.
ACTGATGTGTATGGGTCCTTTCCTCAAGTCGAAATTATAACTCCAAAATTCTCCTTTGGGACCGGACTTCCAATAGAATTCCGTCATGACCTCACCCCAAAACATTTCCGGTTCCTCGATCGACTTCCTGTACATCTGCCAGAATTTCTGCATATTTGAAAGATGGGTATTCTGAAGAGTTGGATAATAGACTTCATTCTGGTGGCAAATTTCGTCGATGGTCAAGACGGGATCCGTATCGCGCTTCATCTCGAAGAAAGTAAACTCTCGTCACTCACGCGTCACGTTAAATACCCCCTGTAATCGTTAACGTGATTGGTGGAGAGGCGATTGTAGCCATTTAGGGAAATAGCTGACTTGTGTTCTGCTTCAAAATTTTAATCTTCTCGCTTGATGGACATTTTTCTTTTTGCCCGTCCACCCGATTCGCTAGTTTTTAGTCCTTCTTCTGTCGCGTGATCTATGTAAGGGTTTAATTTTGTAGCCAATAGTTACAGTCGATAGAAATGTCGGTGAAATTCGTTTAATTGCTCACGGAGCAATATTAAAAAATTAATAATTATATAATTATAGGGAAGTATAACGTGTAATTTACTATTTCAAACGTATTTTTTAGATATTTATTTTATCGCTGGTATAGAAACAAGCGTTTAGAGTTAAAAATAGATAAATTGCCAAAATTTCACATGTTTTCTTGTTATTTATTTCTTCAAGCAACATTTCACGTAACATATAAATAAATAAAAAAATAACATTTGCGGTTGGTTAATCACGTTATTTAAATTTTTTTTCTGAATTTAAAATTATATAATACTAAAATAATTCTATAAATTATCATATTTCCGAGTAAATTATTTATGAAAAACAATTTAAAATTAATTTTAACTCTCAATTTCAATTATAATTTAAGGCATTTAAAATATATTTTATAAATTAATTCTGTTAAAAAGTACGTCATTTAGGAAGTTTATCGTCATTACAACAATGGAATTCATATATAAATTATTAATTCTGACAATAAATAAATGAAAAACTGAGAACTAGAAGTGGAGAAGTGATAAAAATTTCAATGCCAATTATCTATCTGTCGTCAGGTTCATAATGCCTAAGCATCTTCCCTTGCCCAAACTTTTCTCCTCCATTCTATTCTGTCTCGACACTCCTCCTCTGTCAGTCTCCTGTGATCCAAAGCTTTTTGTATCTCCTCTATCCACGTAGTCCCCGGTCTTCCTCTCCTCTTTCTGCCCGCAGGGATCCATTCTAATATCTGTTTTGCCGGTCTACCCTCTTCCATTCTCCGAACATGGCCATATCCAGGTAATTGTTTGTTATGAATATAGTCGACTATAAAATTTTGATATTCCAATTTTTTCCTAATGTCCTCATTTCTTACTCTATCTAATTTTGAACATCGAGCAGATCTTCTCAAAAAGTCCATTTCTGTGGATTTTAATTTGGATTTAAATTTTGAATTCAATACTCACACTTCTGCTCCATAAGTTATCACGCTTAGAACTAATGATTTATACATGTTTATTTTTCTTGTTTTAAAGATTTGTTTATCCCATAAGATGCCATTTAATAGTCTTATCATGCATCTTCCTTTCGTAATTCTGTCCCTAATTTCTATTTTCCATCCGACCATCATTAGTAATTTTTGTTCCAAAATATTTAAATTCATCACATCCTTTAATCACCTCAGGTTTTCCATTTTCCTCCAAAACTAAATCACGTATGTCTTCAGTTTTAATTACCGCATAATTAGTTTTCTCCATAATTATATTTAGTCCCCAATTATTGTATTCTTATTTCAGTTTTCTTGTCATATATGTTAAATCATCATAATCATCAGCTATAACTAATTGGTCATCTTCAAATAATAATGTATATACAGTACTATCTCCGACCACTAGGCCCATATCACTACATTTTCTCCTCCATATTTCCATAGCCTTTTGAATATAAATTTTAAATAATGTTGAGAAATACAGCAACCTTGGCATAAATCTTTGGTAACTAGAAATCCTTTAAATAACCTTGATAAGGTTATTTGAAGGATTTCTAGTTACCAAAGGTTATTTGAAGGATTCTGACAATAGAGATAAGCTGTAGCTTTTTAATATGATTTATTATCTTCCTATTTATTGTTATCTAAAACGTGCCAAAAATTTTTATTCGCACGCTATCGTATGCTCTTTCTAAGTCGATAAATAATAAATGTATAGTTTGATTTTTAATTTCTAACTCCTACATACACAATGGAGTCATCCAGATTGCTGCGATGCCATTACCTCAGTATAATGTAGCGAAGGATTTTAAGATTTGAGAACAGAACACGTGAAGAAGTTGGTTACGAAGTATATCAGCTTATTCATTAACAAATATAGTTACATAAGGAAATATTGATAAAAACAAAAGAAATTGTTAACTTTTCTTATATCGATTTTTCGAATAAACAAAAATTACAGAACTCGTGTTCAAATATGCAAATGTCAGACCTTTCTCTATGTTCATAATGCTGTTCTTTTCCAAATAAGTTACGTGTGTTTGGGGATGTGTAGATGTCTATTTCATTTAATATCTCAGGATGGGCTAAAGATTAAAAAATGAAATTTGGCACGAAAGCTTATAAGGGCATCGACGCTATTAAATTTTGGAGTATGGAACTCAAAGGGGTGGACATGCGTCAAATCTCAAATGGGATCGGACTTAATGAAAATTTTACTCGTTATTGACATGTACAATATTATTAAAAACTCTACCCTCAAAATTAAGTCTTTTTTGCTTTTTTTTATGATAATTAATAATATAAAAGTTATTTTTAATATCATCTCGTAATAGATGGCCCCACACACAATTTTAACTTTCAGCTGGTTTCATATTGTTTTTTTAAATTTAAAAGTTTTATTTAAATGAAGATTTTTATCATAATTGAACAAAATTGTCCATTTTAAGCTTTCATTACCTAAATTTTATATTCTAGTATAATTGAAAATTATCGGACTCTCTTAATCTCCTGTTCGAATGCTAGGAAATTCCAGCAAGACACCTTGCCAGCTTTTTTTTTCGTAGTTATGACAAATAGTCAGAGATGCCGAATACTTAGAATACTTAGCTATCTTTATGGCTATCTATGCAGATACTTTTTGTATATGTCTTATACAAGAGATGAAAGTGTTAAAGATTCTATGGATGAGGATCGACTCCACTCTGAATTTGCGTATTTGTGGTGTGAGAAGAAAAATTTGAAATCGAAATTTTGTGTTGTGAAATTTCTTTTCATTTTATTCTTTATTCGATGTTTATAGCCGATGACAATGGCAAACAAATTAAGAGTTTTAATTACCTGAAATCGCGTTTTCTTTTATGAATATGAAAATTGAAATTGCAACATACATTTTAAAATGAAAAATTAAACATAAATTCAAGTTATATTAAGGAAAACTACTCAATGCTTGTTTATAATGTTAAAGTTTCCTCTTTACTTATATTTATTTTTTAAAATTTATTACTCGTGTTATTTTTTGTATTGTTATTATTATTATTTACCTTAATATTGCATTTCTATTTATAAGGAGTGAATTTTAGGGTACACCTTATAATTATGTTATAGAGGTATCTACCTCTACAATATAAATAAATTAATACTCATTAAACTAGTACATTAAACAATAATTATAATTTTAAGATTTTCTGAATATGTGAATAATTAAATATATCCCTTAAAATTCTAGTAATAGTTAGTATATGAAGTCATATAAGAATAATTATTTAAATTAACACGAGTGTAGAATAAAATATGAATATTGTATTGTTTATAAATGTATATTTATGTTTATTTTTATGAAATAATTTGTTTTATCATACGTTACACACTGAAATCATCAAGTGATGCTTATATATTGATGAAGATCGTACTGTAAGTAATGGTATATGAGTTATGTTGCTTAAAATATTGATAATTTTTAATTTTATTAATTTATAGTTTCTTCTACAGTAACAACTGCAGAAAAAATAGGTGATAAATGCAATTGAAATGTTATTTTTTAGCAATTTAAAGCATGTAAGTACTGTACTGTACATCTAGAGTTTTGTTTTAATTTATTCAAAAATTAAGCATTATATTTAACGAAGTACGTGTTAAGAGACAGAGAAAGTTTAAAAATAATATTCATCGAAAGGAATGGAGATTTAAATAATAAATAAAGGTTTTTGGCCAAATTGAAACAATTTAAGTTAAGAAAGCCACTTTACATCTTCAGAATATGTTTTGCAACACGTGTTTAGAGATGCTTGGTGATGGAAGTTGATACATCTTTTCCAGTATTTTTAAATAAAAAATATAACAAACTAAAAATTAATAAAATAGTTTTAATGAATAAAAGACTAAATTATGATCTTCGTTTATATACATATAAAACATAAATCAAGAGATATTTGGGAATTGGACGTAGCACTTTTCCTGATAATTTTTCTAATTTCTTTCCTGATACTCAAAAATCCTAATATTAATAATGTTTCCTGAACTCAAGAAAAACTTATTATAAATTATTTTGACCTCCTTAATTCGCTATACAAAGATAAGTAAAATATAAACATTAAGACATTTCACAATAATCTGTATATGTTTATATTCGTTGCTAATTTTATAACTTCCATAAGCGTAATATATAGTTAATAGTAAATTGCATGCTTCTAGCCCTTCTATTTACCATTATTAATTATTACGTACAATTATCCTTTTAGGACTATAACATCTTTTGGGGCTTATCATACGTGGTTCAGATATACAATATGAGGTTTAACATAAAATAATAATAATAAATTACCATTTTTTAGATATAATAATAAATCGATATAAAAATAGAATTGAAATAAAGAAATATACAAAACAATGTTTAGTCCCAAAGGAAATTAATTATTTTTCACAAGTATCCAGATACATCAAAAAGAATACATCTGTAATGTATCTTACATAGCCTAAATAAAATAATGAATAGAAAAACCAACGAAGAAAATAAATACAAGCAAAAGATGAAGTAATATATAATTACTTACTAGTAATTACCCAAAGCATATTTTAAATAGCTGGTTACAAGAAATTACAAACAATAAGAATATTCATTGTGGATTCTATTTACTAAGTACTATTTGTAAAAATCTTAAGCATATTTTTACTCGTGAATAATTTATTATTATAAATTAAACACAATCAGGCCATATTTGCTACCTATGTAATGTTATTTTTCCTCCTCATTTTTCTTCTTATTTCTTTTGTTATTGGCATAACCAAAAGCTACACAATTATATTCGTGGAGAAGGTAAACACAAAAAATTTTAAATATTCTGATTTAAGCCATTCAAAATAAGCCTTAACTAAATCGAAGAACTCCCAATTACACTGTGAAGGACTTTCGGGATTATGGCGGCGACCGGCTTCAACACGATTTTTGCAGACAGCACAGAACCTTGTTACTGGTTCTGTGCTTGCTGGACGCATTTAACTAGTGCGTCACCTACTTTTTCGTGTCAAAATTCACCGAATTAAGTAACACGTGGAGTTGTAACATTGAAATTTTCTGTTTTTGGGTCTCTAAAATAAAAGAACGTAATATGTTCTTCGCTTTAGCAGAGATTATCGGCACTCTACTAAAATCAGATTAAACATTTACATGAGCAATCTTTACCAATATATTCTACTCCCAAGTTTCCTTAAAAACCCTACTTGATAAAGATATAGACACTAAAAAGCTTTTGTTTTTCCCTACCTTCTATCATTTACTCACTAGAAAAATTCGTATATTACTAGTTGTTAAGGTTGCTAACTTTATTGTGCAAAAAAAAAGAAGGGGAGGACAATACGTCTCTATATACGATCCTGCTACTTGTATGCAGTGGCACATTTAGAAATATGGTACCTCTAAGCCCACAATATGAAGGTACTCTAACTACTTTCACATCAAAAGATTCTGTTTTCTAATTACAGTTTTATAAAGATCGAAATTGGGAACATTTCCATTTCTAATTACTTTAAACTGTAAAATAGATGCAAGAGCGCTAATTTACAATAAATAAGCTTTAAAATGACGTATAAAATGTAAATGTAATTCATACTTCAAGTACCTTAACGTAGGCCTTGCCGTGTACGAATTAAACAAACTAAAGTAATCTACAATTTTAGGTTGCCATGGTCAAGTCAGGATCTGTTACCTAAAATTGTAGTGATTTAATATTTGAGATGTTCGTTTCTTTTATTTTTCTTTTTTTTATAAATTGACTTATCTGCTGTATTTAATTTCTAATGAATATGTGTAAATAAATTATATTTCATTTCTCTATTTCTTTTCCCTGCCGAATTTTGGCCACTTGTTGTCAAACGTTGCCCCAAGTACTCTGCGTCACAGGAAAATAATGGGAACTGCACAGTTGTCTAGTTTTTTTTTTCTTTTGGGAGAAAATAGGTTTTTTTAATGTCTTCCTAAACATATTCTGTGTATGTATATAAACTGTATAAATTGTACATATATATATAGTTTATACAGTTTATATAGCAATGGAGCAGCCCTAGGAATTGTGAGAGGCCGTAGACAAAATTTATTTTGAGTCGCATTAACAGAGTGATGGAGATACAGGGTAGATTCTTTTAGATGTACAATAATATGAATAGTTTTAATGTTGAAACAGACAGTAAAACACAATAAAAATGTGTACAATAACTTTTACTGTACGTGTGGCTGCCTCTGTATAGAGTAGTATGCAGAATCGACTATCTCCCTAAGTATATATCTGTGAATAATCTCATTTATGTAATTTCTCTTTGGGAATTATCTTTCGTTTCTCTTGTAAAGAAGAAAACGTATCTTGAACCTTATTTAGGGTAAGCCTACTGATCTTTTTGAGTAAATTTTTGCCAATTTTCTCAACTTATTCAGCGTGGTAGGAGGCAAGCATCGGTGGTCTTCATCCCACGTTCTTTTCATGGGCCCTCTTAGGTGCCCGTGGAAAGAACGAAAAATGAATATATATAGTCTTTATATATGTGGCCTTTCGAAAATATTGGACGAAATTTAACTCCGAAGCATTTCCTGACCCATATTGTTGGGTCATAAAATGTTCTGGATTTAAATTTTGTCACATATTTTTCTTCTTATGTATGACGAATCCATTCCTGACGTTTTGCCCCATATTTCTTCAAGTATATACAACAATTATTATACAATTAACACAAATTGTAATATATATATAAACCGGTATACAGTTTATACACAAGCGAAAACGAATTATATTCAAAAGAAGGAAAATACAATATATTAATAATAAATATATTGTATTCAAAATTATTATTATTATTGCTTGTTAAATATCATTCAATATTATTTAATATATCATTTTTAATAAATAAAACATGAAATAAGACGATATATTTACGTATACATTGATATAGTTTATACATATGTATTAATTGCCAAATAGATTAAAATAGTTTAACGTTTTAAAATTTAAATTCTTTTTAAATATAGTTTTTTGCTTATAACAGTAAACCAGTGATATGTTATAATATTATATTAAAAGTATGTGCATAATTATATGTACTGTACTGTATACAGGCCTTTATACTGTACAGTACATACATACATATTACAGTAAAGGCTGTAATATGTATGCATTCTAAATCTTCTGCATTCTAAATAAAGAGAGGTCCGGATTAACGAAATTCTCCTGTGCTCGTTTATACATTATATAAATATAGTAAACCTCGATTTAACGGATTATTATGTATGTATAAGAAGTTTAATTTCATAGAAATGATTAGTTTGAGTTGAATTGAATTTTTGACTAATACTAATATAGAAATTTGTTTGGAATTTGTGGGTGCCATTACAGAAAACAAATTTGTAATCAATTGACAAAACGACTGAAAATAATAAATTTCTTTATTGTTTAGAATAAATAATAAAGAAATTTATTTAATATTGCAGTTATATGTATAATAACTTATAACTGCAATATTTATAAACTAACCTAAGTATGTAATTGAATTAATAGTTAAAACGTGAATTTTTGACTCGACAAATATAATAATGAATAAAAAATTTAATAATCATTTCCTTAATTTCTAAGCCACAACTGAATGAATATTTTTAAAAGTAGTACTATTTGTGTGTTAACAAGAATATAGAGGTTATCTTCGGTTGTATTATATCATGGTTTAACTGTAACTGTACTGTACATCGGTAGCTTAATTTTTGGAAGGCTTAATATAAATTATATAAATGCAAATACGTGATTCTCATAGATCCTGCTCTAATTTAAAACAGCTTAAATATTAGATAGAAAAGAACTATTCTCTTACATTGAAATTTGTCTAGAATTTTATCCTTAGTCCATATACATAGTGAAGTGATTTAGAATGCACTTACTAAAGAAAATAATAGAAAAAATAAATAAAAACGTAACACCGAAATAGGGGCCAGTTTCACATAGAAAGTCCTCGCAGGAAACACCCCTCTTGGCAGATTCTTCAAGTGTTGCGTTGCCTTACCAGTCCAATCCTTTCTTCTAATATTTCAACATCCTTTACGTCTATTTATGAATTGACCCATCTCTACCCGAGAAATATCATTACTTAGATTATTATATTTGTTATCAACCCTTCCATATAACGCAGCGTATACTTTTACACGTCAATTTTCCTGGTTTTAAAACATTTCTATCAATTAAATTTTCACAAAACCAATCTTAATAATGCAAACACGTCATTAAATATCCAATTTCTATACGTATCGAACCTCATCGATCTTGTGTGTTACTTAAAATAAATTTTTTATTTCAAACAATATTTTATTAAATAGAAAATAGATTTTAAAATGTAGGTATAATGCATTGTTTTATATTGAAAATAATAATAATTTATCAAAAATAATTCGTATAATTATTAATAATTCGTTGTCAACCACGCGTTCCATATTAGAAGCCGTAACATATCTAGCGTGGTTAATAATTGAATTTTTTAAATGTATTTTTATGCAAGAAATACCGGATATAATCCATTTATTAAGCGATAAGGGCACGATCACTTGCCATATATTATATTCATGAATTTTTTTTATTTTTTGTTATATAGTGGTTTGAATAATAAATGCTCTAGTTGTAGCGTAACCCGAAGTCAATGATCCCTACCATCATTTATGATGTTTATGAAATTTTTTTGTACAGAATGGATTTACTCAATCCTTTAAACTCGTTTTACTGCTGACAAGTGAAGATTACGTGTTAAAATTGTCATCTTTTTTCCCTAATTTTACTCACGAAAATTATCCAGAGTAATAAATGGCAATAAATTGCTTTAAAATGGCGAATTTCTGTGTTGGTTAGGGATGGATTTGCATGTAAGATAAATAAGGCCTCGCTCTACCAGTCTACAGCGTGAGGCCTCGCATATTTTACACGTAATCATTATTTGGCGAAGAAAGGGCCTGTTATACGTTACAGCTTAAGGCCACAACAGTGTCCAGCCTCGGTGCTGATAGTTTAAACCTTTATCCCGCACATAATCTAAAGTAAATCAACAGAACTGCTTAAATATTTTAAAAATTCGAATATTAAATCTTTAAAAAAAAAACATCATTTTATACGGATTATAACAAACTTCATTTAATAGCCATTTTCTATAGTTATAGGCTATAACAGTAGAAATCGAGAATTTCGAACGAAACTTAGACTCGGCTGATAGAAAATATTTTAAAAAATAAGGAAATAATCGCGTAAGAAAGGAAAAGGGAAAATTCAGTTAAAAACGAAATAAGGAAAAATTTATTTTAAAATGTTTTTTAATAAAAACCACATGGAATATTCAGTGTTTCAATCGGAAACTTCTAAATCGCGCTAACTTTTAGAGGATGTAAAACCCGAAAAAATTAAGCGAAATGTACTTTATTCATTGATGTAAAACCTTATATATATGATAAAATTTTCTATTCTCACACGATGATGAATTTGTACAAGCGAAATGGACGAAGTAACGGGTAATTCCAAGGACAACTACTCGAGCGGATACACAATAGTCACATTTCTAGTGACAAAAATAAAGTCAACGAACTGAGAGAAATTAAAAAAATATATAAAGAAAAGTGGATCGAGTTTAGGTTACATTTCGTTTTAAATCTATTATTTTTCGATCGTTTGAATATATAATTTTTTTTTTTTTTTTTTTTTATAAAAGTAAAGAAAAATGTCTTTGTCACAGACGTGTTCTCTGCCTTTATCCCTTTCCACGTTAACGTGCGCAGATTAAAAATGTGGAAAAAATGGATATTTTTTGAGGAAATAAAATGCTTGCGTGTTTTCTTTATTAACAGACCTTGACATTATGAATTTCTAGTCTGTTTTTAAAAAATATTAACTATTTTTTAATGAAAATTATAACACCTTTTTACTATTAGATCGTATTGAAAAGTTACGTACACCAAGAAAAATGTAAGTTATCTAAATATATTTTTTATGGTGTTTTTAAAATAGTTAATTTTGTTTAAATTTACAATAATATGAGTGTAATTATTTTTTTATATCGATAGAGATCATGGCTCCTACATCCTACAGTGGAGCCCAGACTAGGATCATTGGCGAGCCCCATTGTGGCGTGGCAAGTCTGAAAAAAATCTCCCACGGGGAACAGAATCATATATATATATATATATATAGGCCTATATATATACATATATTAAAGGATTTTTATTAAAATTTTCCTCAGTTTTTCTGAACTGTTAAAATGTCACGAGGCATACATATATTTCAAATTATCATTAATATGCTAGAGCCGACCTGAATTTAAATTTATAACGTATAAGCAGGGTTGGCATGATTTTAAAAAAATGTTTTAAAACATTTATTAAACATGTTTTAAAACATAGGCATCGGATTTAAAACATTTAAAACATGGTTTTTTTTGTAAATAAAACACTTGATCTATTAAAATAGAAAAAGAAAAAAAAAAACAGAAAAACTTCAGTGTAAGAATCAAGAATGTACAGAATGTTTTATTTAATATAAAATATAGCATTTTTAAATGTTTCTTTATGCAATGGCATTTTTAAGATTTGCATGTACAAATACCAAAACAGGATTGACAGCAATGGCTTCTGCAACTTGAAGAATTTCTTATTTTCAGAAATGTACAACGCTCAGTAGTGTTTGTTTATTGCTTGAAAAGTTTAACAAGCTATGCTGCCTTTTCCTGTCCAAGTCGATTTCTAAATTTTGAATGAACAAGTCCATAGGTAGAGAAAATTCTTTCAATTCTCGCTGAAGAAGCTACTGCTGTGTGCAGCCGTATAAATAATTTTAAAACAGCTTCATTAATTCTGTCACGAAATGACTGCCACCATGTAAGAGGAGTGATATTAGTTAACACAAACTCTGCAAACATGTGTTGCAGAAATGGGCTAGATTTTGCCAAGTATTTTAAAACTGAAGGCATAGTGTATGTTTTAAAATATGTAAGTATTTTAAAACAGACTAGCAGTAGTAAGCGCGGCACAGAGTTAGTGCAGCATCCTTCATACTCAGGGCCGGATCATGGCCGGATCATCGCATAGACTAATGAGACAAATGTCTAGGGCCCAGTTTTTAGAAGATCCCGGTCAAACTGTTTATTTTGAAAACATTTGTAAATAAGATTCTTCAGATAATTTAATTTTTTTACAGCGATTAAACATTTCTTATTAATAAAAAATTAAGATTTGTTTTAGTTTTTCACATTATTTAGTTTTGCTTTATTTATTGTTTTATATTATGTGTGTGCTCTATTTCTTGTGTGAGAGGGAGGGGGCCCAGTAAAAAGAAAGTGTCTAGGGCCCCAAAGTGGGTTAATCCGGCCTTGTCTGTGAGCTTTGCACTCTGGTATATTGGGTCCAGAAGATTTGCTAAAAGGTGATAGTTTATGATAGCCATATCAAATCTTTCTTTGTCTGCTTGCATGACTCTAGTGATCCCAAGTTGTTGCAAGTCATTTTGAACACTATAAAAGTAATGTTATAAAAAACTTTCGCTGCAAAAGTAATTAATAAAATTTTCATAAATCCTAGATAACAATGTATATGTATTATCCCATACATTTTTGGAAAAAGACCGTTTTTTTCGTAACGCTATGGAGATTACTCGGGCGAAGAACTAAAGAATATCTATATAGATTCAATTGAGTTATGACCCAGGAAAACTTTATAGCAAGATATAGAAAATTTTAAACTTATAATGGTTCAAAATACTCACCCAGCTGTTGCAATTCCTTTATATCATTCTGTAGATGGTTATCTTCAATATATTTTTTCATACTAGCGACTAATCCAACCATTTCTTTCCTACATACTGTACTGTATTTTGAATTGCATCTGCATGCTGGTTTTTCCTGGATTTCCAGAAATTAGTTTGTACTGGTTCCAGACATTATCAAGCCTTCTTTCTGCACTCATTTTTTTACTTAACAAGTAACGATGATAATAATAATGTCTTTTTCCATCTAAGTAATATTACATTAGCTGTATTGCTAACAGTATTAACTGGCATGTGCTATCAGGAAATCTCCTCTTAGTGATAAAAGTCACATGTCACGTGCTTTCATGACCCATGATAGTGAGAAAAATTTCCCATTCCTACGCTCACGTTTAGCTCACAAGTCAGAAAAAGTTTATTTATTTACTAAATTAATGTAATAACACATTATTTTTTAAATTTAAAACATTGTTTTAAAACAGTATTTTATAATGTAATATAAAACTGTTTTAAAACAAAAAAACAAAGGTTTCTAAATAAAACGTGTATTATTGTTTTATTTCAAAAAAGAAAACATAAATTTTCCAACCCTGCGTATAAGAGACCCTTCCTCTTTTACCGAATAATAAATTTAAAAGCTCCAAGCCTCGTATCGTTAGGCCTTAAAATGTAGCTTACATATAGGTACAGCTACAGTCCATAAACACAGCAATGTAGCTTACAGTCCATAAACACAGCAATGTAGTTAATTCATTAAACATACCAATGAATAAGTGATATAGGCCTAATGTAAATTAATAATTTATAGCATTTAAAAGCAATATCACATTCATATAAATAAGAGAAAATTAAAAATTTTCCTACGTCTCATTCTTCTGTGTTAAAGCGTGTTAAAAATCATTCACACGGATGATCCCATTGAAATGTCGTGTTACTTATCAGCACATCATCGCGGAAGTAGAATGATGATAATTGTAAGTGTATATGCCTAAATGGTTTCACGTAAACTCAAGAATGTATATGCGAATCAATAAATTTTAAATTTTTCAACGTGGTTGAGTAGACTTAATGGAAATCGAGGCCTTTAAAACGACTTAAAAGACGAGGTAAACAGTATAAAATTAGCTATCGAAAATGATGGTGTATGCTACGGCCCTCCCTATAAAGGAAGAATTTATTTAGAATCCTTGGCTTTAATTTTCAATTTTTTGTTTCTAAATACAAATTTCATATACAGTATAATTAATTATTTAAATATCGTTTAAGAGCGTAAAAAGCTTAAAAGTCCTTAATTTAAGTGAAGAGCGAATTAAATTCTACTTAAGATATTAACTAAGGTGAACGTTTTGTCGTAAGGGGGGACGAACAATAAGTTGTGTTGTCAGTGAAGAGAGGAATGACACGCTTGTATAAGAAAGCATTCTTCAATATGGCTACCTTTTCCTGGTACAAAACAAAAAGTCAAAAATATAGAATAGGAAAAATATCTGTAAACTCGCTTACTATCGATGATTGTCAGGGATGAAAATGATTGACAATACAATACAACAATAAAAGAATGTTTGCTACTCTCCCCCTATAATTATGGGAGTTTTTCTCGTTGCAGCAGCATTAACTTAAGTTAATATTATTCATAATAAATATATAACTTGAGCCCAAAATTCCCAAGCACGAGCAAAAATCGTAATTAATTCATAGAAGAAAAAACATTTTTTGAAGGATGCCATTATCTAAAGAGATCATCAGTTGAAATGAATTTTCTTTTCGTAAGGTTTTTAATAATTTAAATCAATTTGAAGGATGAGTGATCTCGGTTATCCCTATGGATGGATCTATGATAAACTAACGAATTTCGGATGTTGCGCACGTAAAATGCACTCCAAAGTTTACCGTGACCGATTTCGAGTGTAAATTTACGTAAACGATGGAAATATTTACGTTATGGGACGTTTCGATGACCTTAAAAAGGTTAAAAAATCTATCCGGAAACGGAAACATCGACTCACCTGTACCGGAAATATATTCATAATCGTTTGAACATTTCCTCAATCCCAATATGACGTCGATAGAATGAGAGGGAATGGGCTTTTCTGATGTTTGACAACTGGCCATTAAGTCCGCATGTGGCACATTTCTGCACAGCTGTCTTCAATAACCTTTTGGTCTCTAACTTCCCTCGCTCATCCCTCTACCGCCATTGGTTCTCGCCGGTGACGTAACGCCGTTTCCACCAATCCCGTCGTCCGTACGTACGATAAACTGTAATAAAGTGAAGTTTTATCGATTAGATAAACGCAATTCGAACTAAATGCGCGTTGAAATATGAACATATATTAAAGGATTTTTATTAAAATTTTCCTCAGTTTTTCTGAACTGTTAAAATGTCACGAGGCATACATATATTTCAAATTATCATTAATATGCTAGAGCCGACCTGAATTTAAATTTATAACGTATAAGCAGGGTTGGCATGATTTTAAAAAAATGTTTTAAAACATTTATTAAACATGTTTTAAAACATAGGCATCGGATTTAAAACATTTAAAACATGGTTTTTTTTTGAAATAAAACACTTGATCTATTAAAATAGAAAAAGAAAAAAAAAAACAGAAAAACTTCNTAATTCATAGAAGAAAAAACATTTTTTGAAGGATGCCATTATCTAAAGAGATCATCAGTTGAAATGAATTTTCTTTTCGTAAGGTTTTTAATAATTTAAATAAAATTCAGACACTTCTATTGATAAATATTTCCCCATTTTTATGACCTAATTTCATTTTTTGGTGTGTAATTAATAATAAATGGTATTTTATTTATAGTGTTGGCAGCAAATCTGAAGCATTTCCACGAATTAAAATGGTCTTTTTTCAAACTTAATTCGCTGATTTTATATTGATTTTAGATAAATTTTTATGGAAAATGTAGCTTAAGCTAATTTAAACCTAATTTAATTTCTATTTTTTCTATCATATTTTTTAAATTTTATTGAAATAATTCGACAGAAAGTGATTCATTTTTAAAATGTTCATATGAAATTGTATAAAATTTTAATTATATCAAATTTTAGAGTATAAATGTACGTATTTTTATGCTTTACATGTGTGTAGGAGCCTACGTTCTAGGCCCCTATACATACGCACGTAGGAAGTTTGCATTCTAGACTCCTATAGATCTGGCCTAAACTCGTATCTACAGGGCCTCAAAACAGTTCTTTTTTTTATGTAAAAGGCGCTAAATAAATTGAAATTTCTTGATAAATCTATTTTATTTATATATTTTTACGTCTTTTGGGAGGAATTGAGGCTCTAAGTTTGTAACTAGTCCTGGTTCTACCTCACTTTTTTCAGTGGTTGAGGTAAGTGTAACTTATATAAGGTACAAATGGCAGATAAAGTATCAAAAAGGAAAAAGAAAACAAAAAGAAAAGACTTTTTCACTTTTATTAATCGTTAATAGCACAATAAATTAAAATTTCATTCGAAGAAAAACATTTTCATAACATTAATATATATATTTTTTCTTTCTTTATAAATTTTCCAGAAAATAATTGTAAAAAATGGAGGAAATTTTATCATTTAACGCATCCTTTTAACAAGTTACTCAACGCAGTGCTGCCATCTCTTATCATATAAATTTCGAAATTAAAAAAAAAAAACAAACAAACAAATCAATATTTGACGTCAATCGATACGAATTAAGCACGTAATTTACGCGAGAAACTTATTCAATTTTAACTTCGAGACTCGAATATCACCCTGATGTAAACACACCTTAACCATTGTTTACATTATTTAGCATATCTTCTATACATCATTATTTTTGCTCCTTTTGTGGTGGGTTAGGAGTTTAAAATTCTATCTGCCTCATCGAGAAATCATTCGAGCTTGCCTCCAAAATTTGACAAGGCAATCTAAACATAAATTACTACAGCTACATGGATCACGGCACTTACAAATCGATTCATCCTTTCCAACACATAAAACACGAAGCTACACGTATAAATAGACTTTATATCTTCTCGTGGATGTATGTACACGTAACGTACGATCCCGACTCATCCACGTAACGTAAAATTGCGTCACACATCGGCAGTCGATCCACGTCATCGCCACGTAACGAGATCCGCATTATACGTCACAAAACTTAACTAGTGTTGTCTAGCCTTCATTAACGGGATCCATCTTACGCAAGCCTTTGATCTACGTTCTTTCCTATATACAAAAAGCTGTACAGATCAATTCGTAGGGTGAATTTTAGTGTGTTATACCCGAAAATTTAAAAAAAAAAAGAGGCTGTTCGTGTGTACAGTACATCGATTGGCGTCTGTAACTAGCTCTAAAGGGGGAGGAAGAAGTGAAAGTTAAGTATGTTTAATGTACAAATATTCCTGAGAGATGGATTAAAAAAACCAAGCTCGTCGCACAGTAAACACGTTAAACGTTTGGCTTTTATAAAGGTTTAATCCCTTTGTTGATTAATTCCAAATGTTCTTTAGCCTTAATTCTCAAGGCTACGATGCTGGAGTTTCTGCTATCTTCCGTCTTGTCACTACGTACCGATAAGTTGAGGGGTGCGGGAAAATAGTTGGTGTAGAGAGATTTCTGCTGGTTGAAATAACCGGGTAGAGACAATGTGGGGGATGTCCAGTTCTCTAAAAGATAGGGCTGAATGGAGCTACTGTGACAATGATTATTTAGGTTAATCGATCTCAATGACGTTTGACTGTCGAGTTTTTCTTGTCTCCTCCATTTAGCTCGACGATTCTGAAACCAAACCTAAAGAAATTATTATTTTTCAGTACATCGGAATGGTTAAATCGTGTGAGATTTGGCTTTTAGGCGCGGTAATTTTTAACGTAAAATTAATTTTTTTTACATTAGAAATTTAAATAATTTTTAAGAAAATTACTAAATTGTTGGCTAGATAAATATATATTTTTGATTCCTTTATTTAAGGTAGTAAACAACGTTTAAAACTAAGATAATTCTTGATGATCTTATCAATTTTTAATCATATGACCGGATTAAGTACTCTTCTAAAATATAGGCCTATATTATAAAAAAAAAATTACTTTTTAATGAGAAATATATAAAAATTGTACATTTTTGCTTACCTGTACGCGAACTTCTGGTAAATTGACTTTAATAGCCAGCTCTTCTCTGCAGTAGACATCCGGATAGTGAGATTTCTCGAAAGCTCTTTCCAGTTCATGTAATTGGTAGGTAGTGAAGGTTGTTCTGTTCCTTCTGTGCTTTTTTTTGCCCATCTCCTCCTCGGATTTACTGTTCTTTGAACATTCTTGATTTGTCTTTCCATCTGCGTTAAAAAAAAAATATATATATAATATATATATATATATATATATATATGTATTATGACGATACCCGAGATGCTAAATTTCATCTTTAGTCTTATAGAGTGGACACATTCTGCGTAGTTTAATCATAAAAAGGTCGAGTATTGTATGCAAATTTGATAAGATTATAGTGAAAAGATCGATAGATTTAATTGGATTAGTATTAAAAAACAAGAAAACAAGTCATAAAGAGGAGGAAAGTTTAAAAATTGGTAGAAAAACTTCCTGTAGCCATCCATATTCTGCATACATCAACACGTGTAGTGTGATAAAGACAAGTTCATTTAGCGTAAAAATTCTATTAAAATTTTTAAATTTATTTTCAAATTATTGCTCTGGCATCTTTTTAGCTAACGTATATATTTAAATTAACGCACAAATCCAACTTTTGTCTTGAATAATTAAGATTTCAGAGGCGTTAAACCCAGTGCTTAATCCACTCTTTGACTTGGGAAGGTCTTCAGTTTGAGTTGAAAAATAAACGAATGCTTAAGAATTTTGCATCTATATATTAATTATTTTTAATTAAATGAAGTGTAAATCGAGATTTCTGCAATTATTTTCCATTATCAGCGTGTATTTACTCGTTACAAGTAGTAATTACTTCAATTATCCTTCGCATCCGCCCTCGATAAACTTATAATTGACAATACTACTTGTTGATATTCTACATATTTATTAATTAAATTTGTAAGCGAATATAAGTAAAAAAATATAGAATATATAAGTTATAGGCCTATATCGGTTCATAAATGTCTCTTTCTCTCGAAATTATCGCAAATAATTATACTAAAATCTTAAAAAAAAGAGGAAAATGAGCTTTTATATACTTATAATTACAATTAATTATTAAAAAGAATTTAAAATAAGTTACTTCATGCTTAAACTAATTTTTGTAGCCAATATTGGGCTTATATTTCTTTAATATTTCCTAAAATTAAATGCAATTCTACGATAATTACCACTTAAATAAGACAATTAAACTATATAAAATCAAAGATAATTGAATTCTTGTTATAAGAAATCATTTATGGCTGAAGCAAGGTGGAGTATTTGTAGCGGTTTTTGTGTTATAAATATTTTTAAAAAATGCTTCAAAAATATCTTTTGAGAAATTTATAAAGCTTCAGATAATAAATACATTGGCTAAATTTTATATAAATTTAGTTTTTAAAAAAATTACCATAGTGTTCTTGCACTGTACAGTCTTAAAGTTATGCCTTATGATACATTAAGACTATGGAAAAATAGTTTATACCTTTTATAATTTTCGCCAACTAAAACGACTTTAAACCTGCTTAAAACAACATTTTTTCTAATTTATTAACCCAGACTTTATATTTATCGCTCATCTAATAAAATTAAAGCAATAGAATAAAGATAATTCGCTCGGAATCATTAACATAATTATTCTTTTAAAGCGGTATTAATTTTTATAGGCCTAATAATAATATAAAAAGACAGGACTGCAAACCTTAAAAATTAATCCTCCTATTTATATATTTAATTAAAATTCTATCATACTAAACAGTAAATTAGTAAATTAACATTATTTTAATGTAAACATAAGCATTATTATGATACTAATGATGCAATTAAAGTTAAAAATTCCCATTTTAATGAGATATTATTATAAAAGTAATATTAATTAATTTTAACGTTTGTAAATTTTGATTATAAAGAAACAATTTCTTGCTTATTTTTATAGTTATTTAATAATTTAAATCAATTTGAAGGATGAGTGATCTCGGTTATCCCTATGGATGGATCTATGATAAACTAACGAATTTCGGATGTTGCGCACGTAAAATGCACTCCAAAGTTTACCGTGACCGATTTCGAGTGTAAATTTACGTAAACGATGGAAATATTTACGTTATGGGACGTTTCGATGACCTTAAAAAGGTTAAAAAATCTATCCGGAAACGGAAACATCGACTCACCTGTACCGGAAATATATTCATAATCGTTTGAACATTTCCTCAATCCCAATATGACGTCGATAGAATGAGAGGGAATGGGCTTTTCTGATGTTTGACAACTGGCCATTAAGTCCGCATGTGGCACATTTCTGCACAGCTGTCTTCAATAACCTTTTGGTCTCTAACTTCCCTCGCTCATCCCTCTACCGCCATTGGTTCTCGCCGGTGACGTAACGCCGTTTCCACCAATCCCGTCGTCCGTACGTACGATAAACTGTAATAAAGTGAAGTTTTATCGATTAGATAAACGCAATTCGAACTAAATGCGCGTTGAAATATGATTTTTTTAAAAATATAAATATATATATATAGCCTATATATATTAAACTAATATAATTTATTGATTTACTTACTTTCGCTTGATACATCTTCTCTCCGCATCAACAATTCGTTTGATGAAAGAAGCCGTGCAGCTGTGGCTTTACCACCAACACGTGGTAACACACCGCGGGTCAGAGGTTAATGGGTGGAAATTTCATAGAAGAAAAATCGATGACGTCTGCTCCATTGACGAGGGGAACGTTCCCTTCTTCGAAATTTATAACATTTGCCAAGGTGCAAGACGAGATTTGATTACAATTCAATTTGGCTGAAGGACGGGATCCAACCAAGCATTTAAGATAATTAAGGAAAAATCAAGATTATTATTTATACCTTCCACCTAATTCTATTTAGCGATAATTAATACTAAAATATCGTTTATTAAATTGCTTTTTTTTATTTTCTTCTTGTTTCCTCCTCTCCTTTAACTTATAATGAACTTGCTCGGCTAATTTGAAGCTTAATTCCGGAGAGGAGTTTGAGAGTTAATCCTGGATTTGCGGAGTGACGTATCTTGTCGGAGCGCGGGTTTGAGGTCAAATAAGGATAATTTCATTGTAGTAACAAGCTGTAATATGGCGGGCGTGTTTATAGAATATAAATTTACAGAGGGAAAAAAAGGAACGAAATATAAAACACAGCGGCGTGGAAAGATAAAAGTTGTATAAAACATTGACAAATTTGACAAGTCATCCCCTAGTACAAAGGTGGAAAAAATAAAGAAAATAAGAGATATCCTCGCAAAAAAGTAACGATATCCGCAAACCCGAGAAGACAGCATTTCAACAATTTGAAAAGAAGTATGATCCTCAACACGGACAGTGACATTAAGGCAAACCAAACCGTTCTATTTAAACGCTGCACTGTCAACAAGCAGGAAGAAAGAGGGCCAAGTCGAAACGTCACTGTACTCCAAACCAAACGTGATCATCTTCACAAATAGGCTTAGCGTCAAAAGTTGGCGATGTACCATCCACCAGTTCATAGTTGACAGGGGGGACGGGGGACATACGGAAAGGAAATCGCCAAGGTAAGGCCTGACAACCTTATCTTTAGCGATTTCTCTTCCACCCCCTAAAGTCCATGCTGTTTTTTTATGTTGGCAGTTTTTTTTTCTTCTCTCTCTCTCTTCTTTTTTCTTCCTTTCTTTTCTCGTAGTAGCAAGGGTTAGAGCTTAAGGGGCTACTAATTAGATGTCCCTTTTGTTGGACACGAGTTGTCACATTGCCTTGGTTGGTCCCATCGGATTTGGTGAAATCCACATGGCTCATTAAGTCGACTTCACAATGCAATCATATTAGCATGAAGTGCTCAGTAAATTGACTTAATCGGATAAAGGTATATTCTCTGATTTGGTTGTACTTATAGCAATAGGATTATGTTTGACTGAAACACTGAAGATGACGTGAACAGAAAGTTTTACTTGTTTTCTGTTTTCTACCTATCAAGATTGGTTTTGCGCAAAATAAAACTTGTTAACTCGTAATTAGCTGCGGTTGTTTAGGTCCTTTCCACTCTTTTCTATCCCCCTTTTATTCTTTTTTTCTTCCCCAACCTTTTAACTTGGTTTTTCCAATTCTCCGCTCTCTACTTTACTTTTTTGAATTTGTCGAGATTTTCCACCAACTTAATTGAATTTATTTTAAATGAAAATAAAAACTTAAGCTTTTATTTATACACAAACACATAAATATATACATTTTTCTTTTTCTTTTTTTTAATCAAAAATGTAATTAATTATTTTATTATTTAAAAATTAATAATTTATTAAATTGATGAATCTTTTTGCTTATTTTTTCCCTTCTTCTGATATGTGGTTTTTTTTATCTTCCATTATTAAATCGGGTCGTTAATTAAAGTTAACAATTAATTAAATTAATCAAAGTAATTTTAATTAATTTCAAAGTATATATATATTTATTTATTTTAATAATAATTAATTAGGATAAAATTTATACAGTCCTAAAGGACTTTAAATTTTAGTTTATTATAGATTTATTCGAGGAAATATCTCTGATACATTGTTATTTCTCCGTCGCTAAGGAGTATCTAATTCGGTTATATTCGTTTTAATTAGCTAGATATTGTTTATAATTTAAAAAATAAGCTAAAATTTCTATACATACGTCTGTAACGCTGTAGGACTTGGATAGAAAGAAAAACGCTTTCAATTTATATGAAAAATATGATTTATTAATGAACAATTTAAGTTATTGTTAACTTGCGAGAGTTACTTACGTTATAACATTGTTAAAACATGCCTTATGCTATCGAATTAGGGCAGGATTTACACGCAAGCTAACAAGATACAGCTCAGGGCCTTACGCTATAAGACTATACAGCTTAGGGTTTTATGCTACAAGCTTAGGGCCTCGTAATTTTATATGGAAGAGAAGGGCTTATATGTTTTAGCTTAGAGCCACAAGTCTAGAGCTCATGTGCTGTACAAGGATTTGTTTAAATTTAATTTTATAAACGTGTGTGCAGCATACAAAACTGAAAAGTATTGTCAATTCTTTAAGAAGGTTTAAATTAAGATGCATGTTAACCTCAAAAATACATTTCAAAGTTATCGACGTCTGAAATACGTAAATTACATTTACATTTACGTTTACAAGTTACATTTTAAGCAGTCAGGAAACATTCGATTTCTTCAAATTATTTCAAATTTTCAAAAATATAAACAAGAAGAAAGGGGTGTAGAGTTTTTTTTTACCGTGTTTTAACAAACGAAGTTTGATGATTTTTAGACGACCCCCACAATGCGTACGGCTTGGTATTTTGGTGGAATTTTAGGAAAGACAAAAGCGTAATTTTTTGGCATTTGGAACCGAAGTTTCGGTGGTTTTTGTGAAGTAGCAGCAGTGGTGCGTCGACAGAGTTGTCGGACAAATCCACCAGTAATTGCCGTGTCGTGTTTGCCGCAGTGATTGTTGTAGAGGGGATCTTGGATTACTGTCTGTCAAATCAGAATGTAGAATGAAGGATTTGTCAGCGCTCTAATTAATTGACTATTAAACTTCTGTTTGATATCATTTCATTTTACTAGATTAACATTTCATCTGCATTGTTGCCTTCTTCCACTACAATCTTTCTTCCTTTCCTTTTTTTTTCTCTTCCCCCCTTTCAATTTTTAATTTTATATATTATTATATCTGTTAAATTCAATTAACTTGACTTTTCTGGTTTTTCTTTTTCTTCCCTTTTCCTTTTTCTCTAACTATAATTGGATCTGTGATTATAATTAATTAAAATAAACAGATTTATTGTTCTCCTCCCAAGATTTAAACAGTGATTTTGTATCGAACAAAGTTTATTTTTTAATTTAAACAACACAAATTTTACTATTTATATTATTTTAAGGATGATTAAGATGCATTTCCGTGTTAATAATTTCGGTTTTCGCCCGCAAAAATCGCCCCCAAACTCAATTAAATCTTACCAAAGCTTGATAAGGTTTATTATTAAAGGAGTTTTCTAAAAAAAGTAAAAAGATAATTTAGAGTAACAACGATATTAAATTAACCTTTACGTTACTCAAGTGGGCTTTAAAAGAATTTAATGGGCTAACTCTCGTATTAATCTGATTGATGAATGTTAAAGTGACAAAGATTTCATTGCGAACATTTAAAAATTGATTGAGTAAGTCATTCCAAGAAAAAAATGGGAGAAAAAATTTTCTAAAAATTTATACGAAAGAAAAATTCGGCTTCAATCTGTTCAAAAACTAATTACTTTTAATTGGAAATTAATGCGCTTGTAAATTAAATTTATTAATTAATAAAATAGCAAAAGTTTTCCAAGTGTTGGAAATCAAACTGTCAAGCGGGTATCTTATTATAATTAATTCTGTTATCTTTTATTAATTGAAAGAGTAACAAAAACCATTGTAACTCTTTCGTTCCTTATAGGAACCATTGTAAATTTTAGTATAATAGATGTATAGGCCCTAATTTAATAAATGATTAATAATTACGCGGCTGGGTATGTAATAATTAATATATGATAGATTTTTTTTCTGTAAAATCATGCGAAATTTCAGGAAAATCCCTAAACTTTTGCCTAATAGTTTGCTAGAATGCGATCGATTTTTTATTCATTGGTAGGACTTATCCTGAATATGGTTTCTAGTTGTTTCTCCTGCATTTATATTGATTCAATAAAGGCAAAAAAAATGGAAAACTTATTCACAAATAACCGGATAGAATCAGTAGAGAAATTGGTTTGAACTATGTTCCATGTTTTCTTTATTTATCGATTTAAGAAATGTCACGTCTCCAAGCTCCTAATGTTAATTTTTTTCCATAAAAATATATAAATCCACTCCCTTCATATATTAATAATTTAATTAATTAACCGGCGGTTTTAAACTTTTAATATTTATTTATAGCAAAAGTCTCGAAATAAAAAATAATAAATATATTTAAATTAATAACATTAAAGTTCGATATTAAATTGGATAAAATTCTTAAATTCTTTCCTTCTATTTTGTATATTTTTAAGTTCTACACGTAAATGGGAAAATGAATTTAGAAATTCTGTTAATCGGAATTCGATCAACCGTGCGCTTAGTATTCAAATTCTATTATTAATTCTATTATTCGTGTTTTTTTTCGAGTATCCGGGTTAATAGAGTCTCTACTAAAAACAATGGACTCTTGATATAGCGTCAACTCGATGTAGTGAAGTATCAGTACCGGTGTAGTTTTAGCTTACTAAAACTTAAACTTAGAACGTGAACAGGACAACGTTAATTGGTACTAGATGCTCCTTTTATATCTAATAAACTCGATATAGTGAATGATTTAGATTTTTCTTTTAAGGAGTTTATTATATCGAGAGTCCTTTGTATTTAAAATAATGAATAACTTTAAAATATTTATCTAAATATAAGATTAATATTGTTTAACTTTATTATTCTCGAGATATATGTCCCTTAAAGAAGTGTGTAAACCCGTGATTTCTTTAATTATTCCTTTAAAAATCTTAATTATTTAAAAAATATCACAAACATTATACAAATTTCTAATTTGTTAAATTATAACTTCACTTAATAGATTCTGAAATTCCATTATGGTGTAAGACCTGAGGGTAGGCCCTACTCGTCACATAATAGGGAAGAGAATTTTGATGGCTCCTTTATATATAGGACCCATACACAAATGGTAACTTCCTTTCTAACTGGACTCTATGATAACTCGAAAAATTCAACTTTTGTAAAAAATTTTATATAAAATTCGGATGTAATATTTTAATTTTTTTAATTTTAAATTATTTGTTTTTAGAAACTCCAATTTAAAAAGGGCTTAAAAGTTGTTTTTGTATTTGATTTTATGATATAAAATTGTTGCATTCTTCATACAAAGTCACATTGAATTGTGGCAACGCACGCATGAATAACATGCCAAGGAGTGCCTCCAGGAAAGATTTTCTATTTAATGTGCCAGACAGTGAAGAAAACTGGAAAACTCCACGTGTTCAGCCTATTGGCGAGACCCGAACCCGCGATTACTGTTCGACGATTTCTATCCACTTGGCCACTGATAGGCGTCATTCCGAGGGAGATACTTGCATTAATTAACAGGGCTGAACTTAGACTTTCTGTGGCCTATAAGCTATAACATATAGAAGGCTCTTCCTCTACCAAACAATAATAGACGTAAAAGTGCGAGGCCCTAAACTGTAGACTTAGTGCCTCATACAGCGGCAATTTGTGTAAATTCAGTTCTATGTATAACATAAAACAATTGAACTTAACTGTTTGTTTATTTATCTATTTATTAAAATATATTTTTAATCAAAAATATTACAAATTGAAGAATAAATACAAATAAAAATTAATGTCTTCTCGCATCTTTCACAACTGCAGAAGACAATTAACACTAGAAGAATCGACCTTCTCTTCGAAGGATGCTCTTCTTACGATTATATAAATTGATTAAAAGCTCCTCTAAAACCAGATTATTGCAAAAAATTAAAATATATTTTATAATATTACAAAATGAGGAATAAATAAGAATAAAAATTTGACTCCCTCTTGCATTTTTCACACCTACAGGATGCAATTAAAACTGGAAGAGTCGTTGCTCTTGATGCCCTTCTCTTCCCACGAATATGTAAATTGATTATAAAGGTGTTTCTGTGTTTAATCTTCAATTTGTAATATTTTTAAATGTATACGTAAATGTACCTTTTATCATAATAAAATAATAAAAAAATGGCTTAAGATAGAATAATAAGTAATTTGACATTTGATCTACTGTAAATGTATTTCTAAACAGCGAGGAGCAAGCGAATCGAAGTTTATTTTAGTATTTCTGACTTACTGAATCATATCTTTTGCTACTTTTAAACATAAAAAGAATTATTGTTTACACTCGGATGAATAATTTATTAAGTTTCTTAAACTTTATTTTATTCATATTCATTACGAACCGAATTATCAATTTTATTTAAATAAATATGAATTGCTTAAAATGGAGAAATTGGAAGGTTTTCATCAAATCGAATCAAAATAAAAGGTTTTGTATTGAAACATTAAATTAAAGTAAATAATTATGACGAAGATCGGCGCATTTAACTAAAGAAAATGTGGTTAGAATATTTTATAAGAGATAGGCTAAATGGATGAAAAGTATCCATAGTTAAATTTAAAATGTATTCATTTAATCAGAATAGTGCATACTCTTGCGTTATTTTGACGTCATTATTGTGCATTTTTCTTTCCTGGCTCTGTTATATATAACAGTATGGCGATCGGTCAAAAAATGACCCCCAAGATTTTTATATTTTTGGACTCGGGTCCTTGGAACGTCGAGAAATGCAAAAAATTTAGAGTTTTTTTCTAAATGTAAGTTATGGATGTTTGTGTGAGGGGTGCACATTTCCGTTCACCCTGTTTGAAGCTTAATAACTCCTGTGTTTTTTCTCAAAAATTTCTGAAATTTTGCAGGGAGTTTTGTTTATTAGTGAAATTGATGCTATTAAATTTTGGCGAGTAAAGGTCAAGGGGTGGGGAGATAATGGGGATCGTGTGTATCTCCGGTAGGGTCGGACTTAATGACGATTTTATTCCTTATTAGCATTTACAATTTTTTTTTTATAAAACTCATCCCTATCCTCAAAATTAAGCTTTTCCATTTATAATAGTTAAAAATATAAAAGTTTTAAAAATGAAATATAATACCAGATGGTGCCATCAAAATTTTAAATGTTGCCGGGAAAGTTACCCGGATTATTTCACAATAAAGCGCAAAGTGACGTCAAATTGAAGTAACGGTATGCAATAAAGCCCTATATACAGATCTGGTGTACCGTACAGTACATACACATTCTAACGAAACGAATGAAATTTTAAAGTAAAGGAACTGTATCTCTCTGCTAAAATTTTGGATATTTTTCTATGAAATCTAATTGAAAAAATAGCTTAAAACATAAATTTATTTTATATAAATTTAATTACATTAATTTATATAATGATAATTTTAAAAAATTAAATACTTTTATGCAAAACGCAAATATTTCTGTAATGATTAAACTTCTTAAACTGCAAGGTATATCCACCAATTTAACAATTATGCTGTATTAAATAATCTAAATTAGCAGGAACTGAAATTAAATTAAATTTATATATCACTACTATTCATACAATAAGAGTGCTAATTTAATTAGGAATTAATTTGCGTTTACATAAATCCATCCGTAGTCGTAGCATAATAATCTATATCAGTGTTTCTCAACCTCTAACGAATCGTCGCCCCCTTCAATAAAACCGTTACCTATTATCGCCCCCTTCACTTCAAAATTCCGATGCCGAGGACCAAGACTAACGCCAAATTCGTACTGCATTGAATAGACTAGTGACTAGTATAATGTTATTTGTTTAATTATTGTACAATATAACGAATAAAATATCTAATTTTCTTTAAATAATGTTTTACTATATCGCCCAGAAAATTGTTTTTCGCCCCTAAAATATAAATTATTACTAATCGCCCCTCAACATGGAAAAACGCCCACATGGGGGCGATATCGCCCCCCGTTGAGAAACACTGATCTATATAATAATATGAAACGAAGTAATATTCATTCAATTCTCATCCAAAAATTTGGCCTTTTTCACTCTCCAGATTAATACCTTCCGGGGCCCTTAGGCACAGAGGAATGGGGCTTCCTCTATATAATTTTATGACATCATGAAGTAAAAACATCTCGCTATAGCTATAGGATTATTTTTAAATTATGATATACAACTGAAGTGGTAAAATTGATTAAGTTATTTCAATTTAAGAGGCCTCCGAGACTCGGGGGGGTCTAGGCATGTGTCTCAGGTAGCTAGTGGACAATTTCGAATTTATATCTAACAGTCGTATAGGTTTTAATCTCTAATTAATGATTTATTATTAAGCTTAACCTTGCTAAATTTGTGTGATTTATGGCATAATCTTAATGCATATTCTAGATTAAATACAGTATAATTAAAGATATTCAGTGTTTCTCCATTATACTCTATGAGATACATCGATAATTATTTTGTCTTAGCAAAACAGAATGCTACAATTGCGATATTTTAACATTAAACAAACAAATAAATAAATATTTGAAAATTTTGGAAAATAAATATATATATATAGCCTATATATATTAAACTAATATAATTTATTGATTTACTTACNTGCACAATTTTATGCAATTTTCTTCATTATTTTGAAATATAACTATAACTATATATTAAATAAATTATAATGGTATATTGTAGATGCCCAGAGGGACCCAGTACTAACCTGCAAAGCCTCTAAAAATTTCTCTCAGCGTTAGTTTAGAATTTATTAAGAAATCGTCTCAAGAAGCTAGAGGTGTTTAGAATAGCACTTTTTGAAGCGTATAACAGTTCAACATTTAAGGCTTTTCAGATGAGTTTGGATAGTTATTAGGATTATAACCGTGGAGGATAGAACGATAGGACATCTACAATATACGAAGAACTGGCAAGGGAGGTCAAAATTAGAATGAACATATATGTCCATTCCAGTTTCCATAGGTTTTTTTTACCTCCATTGACGGTTTTGTATTTATCAATTTTAGTTATGTAGCCTGTTTAAGTAAGTAGCATAATTTATGTAAATATAAAATATATATACTGTATTGTATATATAGCCCATAGGAAAGGTGAATCAGGTAAAATCTTAGTGGGATTTTTAATTCGTATAATGAAACAAACAATATATAAAAGTTTTATTGCTTTTTTAAATAAACTACATAAACTTAAACAACACAAAAAAATATATTTTATTGTCTTAAAAAAATAATGACACTCCTGTTAGCAATAATAATAATAATAAAAGATTCAGAAGGGAGCGATAGGAGCGATCACCTCCTCTGAACCTCTCTAGATCTCTCCCTGATATATACATATACATTCTAACACACATATATATATTAGATATTTAATATGCAAGTTTATTTGTGTACAATTTTAAAATTAATAATTTCATTAAACACATCAATCTGCTCTTCTGTTAACTCAATGAAAATTATATTGAAAATATTTTTATACATTATACGAACGAATTAGATAAATATTCATCATTTGTGTACAATTTTTCTTGATTCATTTAGCATTAAAAACTTCAGAAATTAATTAAATTAATTTTTCATTAACTAAGTATGTAATTAAAACTCCTATTAGCTTCAAAAATTGAAAATTTATATAGCCAACAGATTGGCTCAGAAGTTGGTTAACTGACTTTCGTTATTTTGTAAAAACACTTTATTAATTACAAACTTTACAAAAATAGTTCAAATTGAAACCCTTCTTTCTCAAAATACACAAATTTACGAATTTACCAATCGTATACACACGAGTTACCTGAAAAACACAATACAAAACGCGGTTAATTGACTTTTGAGTCACACAGTATGTAAATTAAAAAGAAAAATGTTAATATATTTTTTAAAAATTAAAAATAAAAAAAATGACGCTTTTATCTGTCATGTTTTTCGAGATGGGATGGTAGGGATGGCCTCACCCCCATATACAAGTAGACACATTATGATTATTTAATCATGATGTGTCTACATTCGGTTATGTTTATCGGGTTTCGGAATGAGTGGGAGGATAGTGGAAGTGGGGCCACTCCCTAAAACACCATTAAAATGCATCGTCATGGGACCTAGGTAGACCTCAGAGTTTATCTTCTATCTCGATTAGAAGTGGGTGAAATTTGAGTTGCAAGATTTGAAAATGTGATATAAAGTTAAATAAAAACGTTTGATAATAATAATAATAATAATAAGCAGCTATATATTTGTTAAAAATGAATATTTTATTTTATAAAAACAACATAATTCTTATTATTTTTTTCGTGTGTCCTCACCATCCGACCATCCCATTGTGGGCCTGAACCCATTGTGGGCCTGAACCCATTGTGGGTCGAACCCACGATGGGCCCGAAAAGAAGCACTCTTAGTGCCCACAGGATGGAAAGAATCCAAAATTTAAAAAAAGTTCTTCAAAACATGCTTAAAAAGTCTCATTCATTTAGCAAAATTGCGAGATTTTCAATAATTTATTAATTATTAAATCATTAAAAAAATTATATTTAATTGGCTTAATGCTTAATTATGCTGAATAATTCGTATACAAATTTTAAAAATTATAAAATATCAAATACAAACAATTACAAATCTTTAAGATTGCTATTTATTGACAAAGAATTCTCTTCCTTCCCCTTTTTTCTCCAGCTCAGAGAACAGAAAAATTTTATTTATAGAATTTTTAAATTGTCTTAGTTATTTATATTCTTTATTATAATAGTCTTTAAAAATTTTAATTTCTCATTTATTTGGTTCCAATAATACAGTATTGCCTGCTATACAGGTGAAGTGTGCCCTACAGGGAGTTGTTTTTAGGTAGTATGTAGTTTTTTAATTCCTGGTTTGAATTTTTCTGTTTTTTCATTGAAAGATGCACGTAGAAAAGATTTAATAATACTGTTAATTAAATAACACAAGTTATTTAAACATGAAACGAAATAATTTAGTTACATTTTTAACTTATATATATTCGGGTGCAGTTTCCAGTATGACTATTCAGTCGTTTTTTTTTTTTTGGTTCTATATAGGCAGGAAACAAACGTTTTATAACTTTCTTACATGTAGATGAAAAACTTCTCCAAATAAGTTTTTCATCTATAGTTATACCGGGATACTCTATCTATTGCATGGTTAACAATTTGCAGGGGGTATCCAGGAAAAGGGTGCTTACGTGCTGCATCCTCTTTTGATACAAGCACAGCGAGTTTTGCTACTTTAAAATAAAAATGAATATAATAATGCATATCTCATGACTTCAATTAGGTAAGATTAGGTAACTAAAGTAATTCTGAACGACGCAATGCTGTTTTTATTTTTGCTCCAGGCCTGGATTAGGCGCGCTCAGTCACATCAGACAGCTCGAACATTGTCACTTTAAACGGGGGTCGTGTGTCATATCTCGAGTATAACCGGACTTAATGACGAGTTTACTTGTTATTAGCATTTATAATTTTTTTTATAAAACCCTTCTCTATCTACAAAATTAAGCTTTTAGGCATTTTATAATAATTAAAAAACGTAAAAAGTTTTTAAAATAAAATATCGTAACAGATGGCGCTGCCAAAATTTAAAATGTTGCCAGGAAAGTTAAGCAACTCGTTGCTGGAATTTTTTTTTACATTTAAATCTATCCACATTACAATTCTGTATACCTCGTCTCAATTAATGGAAAATAGCAGAGTTTCATCAAAATCGTCCTATTAAATTTTGAGAACGAGCTCGATTCTATAAGCCCTTAAAAGTGCTAGCGACTGTGAAACATCGCACGACAAAGTCGCGCGATTCGTGCGATATCGCTTTGTTGAGCACGCTGGTGAAACGTCCTTATATCTCGAAAACGAAATCATAAACGCCCATTTTTTAATACATTTTTGGATTAATCGTCGCAATTAATAGAAAATGGCAAAGTTTAATCAAAACCGTTCGAACGGATTTTGAGAACGAACACAATTCATGGGGAATTGTGTAAACACTTGCAATGTCCTGTATTTATTTGTAAAAGGTGTTAGATGTGTCTCTGTATATTTCGCATTATTCTCCATCTATCCCTATTGATTTTTTTATATTTTATTAGATTTATGGGAAATTTTTTGCATTGGTCCAAAATTGGACTAGTAACGTAATGATATGTAATAAACAAAATATGTACAGTACTTATAATGTAATAGATCCAATAGAAAACAATTTTACGTGGAAACTTACTCTAAATACATTCTATAGCCTGAGAAGGATTAAGCCGATCTCGCGTGAACAGCAAACAGACATACAGATGTGAATTCGAAAATGGCTGATACTGTATATGTAAAAAGTTTCATACAAATCGGTTCAGCCTTTCTCAAAGATAGTCGAACAAACGGACAGACAGCAGACAGACATGAATTCAATTGTATATATTTATATCTTAGATTCACTTATAAATATTAATAGACTGTAAATAAAATCGAATAATTGATTTACAGTAAGTGTTTTATCAGTATATACTGTAAATAACTCACCGTAATTTCAAGAAAAGTAAGATTGCAAAGCATGCCATAACAGATTCACTGAAAATTCATCAAACTTCTTCTGATTTTCATGTCTCTCATCTTCTTCTTTACAGGGAATAGAGAATATTAAGGGGTGTTCTGAAATTAAATCAAGTTTCAAGAACCAGCAACTCTGTTTAGTTAATCCATAGTCAAGTAATGAGCGAGCAATATGATCAAATCTTTTAGGATGGGAAAGATATGCTGCTTTTGTCAGGTTTTCTGAGAGAAATTAATCAAACCAACACATCTAAAACATTTCTGTTGAGTAAATCTATGTTAAAATCACTAGTTATACAGTATGTAGTTTTGTTATGGTGAACTTTATAATAGGCAGTAATATTTACTCGGTTGATACGTGGAACTGGTGGAGATTTTATAAAATGGCGTCGTATGATAATTGCAGTAATGTTATTTTCGATATATGACAGATTAGAGATTATACGGTGTTTTATATTTTAGATATAGGCTATATATGAATATGCCATCATGTTGAAGTTTGTCAACATGATGGCATATTCCCATTTTAATTATCCTTCTGCGGTGATTAGAAACAACAAATATAATCATAAATTAGTGTTGATATTTGAGTAAGAACATACTTATTGCCGTAAGGTTCTGTATTTTCAGTTTCTTGCTTTTTTCATAGCTATTATTTCTGTTCACTTCAACCTCTACTTTTGAATCGGGCCTATCCATAATGGATTAAAATTGGGGATGGATTAAGCTGAGTCTCTTCGAAACGATGCTCATTAAAATTCTGTTAAATCGATTGAACAGAAACATTTTAAATATTTTATTTTCGGAAAGGATCCGCGGATTTCTTGGTAGAAGTAAGTGTAAATCAATCTGATCACAAAAAATCGTAGTTTTAATGTTTTTAATGGCAACGATTTGCTTTTAATTACTCCATGTATTTGAAACTTGCCCACTAGTGGTATTTGGTCGCTTCTGACCAACTGCAGAGATCTGACAAGGAGGTGCTTCCCGGTAGTACTTTGTAGGGAAAACTGGCCTGTATTTAGTTGTTAAACACACAAAGAAAGCTTGGAAAATTTGACCTGGTCGAAATGGCCTACAATGAGTGACTCGGGATCGAATAGGAGGGATGAAACTCCCAGAAACTTCTCATGGATGGTCTAGCTTAGATATGTCTCTCTCATCACTCCGTCTGGATGAACTCACAGTAAGTGTGAGAAAAAAAAAGGCTCCCTTAGGACTCAGAAAGAAAAGAAAGAAAAAATTATACTGGTACTTCATTGGCGTGGGGGAAAGAACGAAGTCCCCTAGTATGAAATATTTAGAATTTATTACTGTGAGTTTATTCAGATAAATCACACAAAAATAACCTGACCAAATGTATTTTCCCGAA
The DNA here is from genome assembly GCF_000671375.1 of Centruroides sculpturatus. Lineage (NCBI taxonomy): Eukaryota > Metazoa > Arthropoda > Arachnida > Scorpiones > Buthidae > Centruroides > Centruroides sculpturatus. The sequence goes on from NW_019384347.1 coordinate 788,376, forward strand.
TATGTTCTACATATTAGGCTTGTGTCTGGTTTCGAGAGTAATTTTCAAAATATCGCGAATGTCCTACATTTTAAAAATTTCTGTTTTTAGAGGTGGACATGCAAACAAATAAAATGTACAATAGATACATTGATTTACACCATATCACCTGTAGCTTAGTTCTTTTCTTCCCATTTTTGACTCTCTCCGTTCTTTGGGCACTAATAAGACTTTTAAATTATACCATTGTAAGTTCGGCCAAGCCTACGAAGGTGGTGGCCAGTTAATGAGAGATAGGGTCAGACCACATTGTTGTATGCTTTCACCTGTTGGCCAAGCGCGAAATCATCACCAACTACTAGTGTTCAGTGGTTTTCTTCATTCGACCATTGATGGGTACTCCTGGGGTTGTTCCCCGAACTCGATTCCTGGGTAGAAATGTTGCCTTTAATTGAAGGCAACCTCTGCAATCCTGATAATCTGTAACTTAGTTGTATTTACTGAGAAAAATATGCGTCCTACATTTTCTCATAATGTACTACATTTTGTAGCAAAGTGTTTTCTTTTTCACTCGTTATTTTTTTTTAAATTTAGCAAGATATTCGAAGAACAGTAATAAGCTTAAAAAGCTCTTTTCAAATATGTCTTACATCAGATATAATTTCTGTATTTAATTTATAATAAGACTGCATGTTGATTATTTATATTTATCGCCCAAGATTATTTATATACAAATCGCCCAAGTGTTGAGTTGCCATAACTTAACAAACAAACAAACAAGCAAGTTATGGCGTCGGCTTACTTCTCCAAGAGATCCGGAATCGAATCCGGGAGCAATTCCCCAGAAATTTTTCATGAGCAGTCTGTCCCGGCCATATCGGGCTCGCCACTCGGTCGTCTCTATTAAGGGCCTGGCCGAACACACGATGGGTATTGAAAAGGGCCTTCTGAGTACCCAAATGGGCGGAGTGAACCAAAAATGAAAAAAATCGCAGTATTCAGAAAAGATAGTGTTATTATTTCGGTTGTTTTCTAATAATCTATGAAACGTTTTTATAGTTTGCAACTCGACTTAGGATTTACAGTATATTGTTTGTTTTGTTGGTTACGACAACGCAACTCTTGACTAGAGGGGATACCTTCCAGGAGATCTTTTAATGGTATTTGGTCATTAAAAGAACGTTTCCTCCACGTCTCTAATGCCCTATTCAGGCGTTAGAGACGTGGAGAAAACCCGGAAAACTCCACTTGGCCAGCCCGTTCTGGTGAGGCGCGAACCCACCAGTTCAGGGTACGGAATCGCTCAGCTACTGGCTTAAAATTAATAACTATATGATCTTCTATCACAAACAAAACATAATCTTGCCAAAAACGGGCCCATCAGTGGATGCGTGGATAAAACCACTGAACACTAGCAATTGGTCGTTGGTTCGCGCTTGACAATATGCCGGCTGGATGAAACTTTCCGGGTTTTTTTCATATGTCTACATCTAAATAGGGGTCATAAATTTCCCAAAAAATTCTTCCGGGAGATATCCCTCCTTTATCATTTGGCAATAAATCTTATTTCTTGCAAAGTAATTTGTTAATTCTCCCAATTGCAGAGTTTGCAGAGAAAAGTTTGTAATTAATTAAACTTAAAAATAAAAATTTACTAGTAAGAAAATAACATCCATTAATAGAAGAAAAGATTAATATTATTTTTTAAAAATAATAAAATAGATCTTATTGATTTTATTATGTAAAAATCTACAGATATTATGAAGAAATGTGGCACCATCTGACGAGAATTTCCGCAAACTTCTGAAGTTTTTAAAAATTAAAATTAATAAAAATCTAAATATTAACAAAATTTTTTAAACGTATGAATAAAAGTATTCCTTATAATTTAAATTCCATATTTTAAATTTAATTAAATTATAATTAGTTATTTTTTGGAAAAAAAAATTAAAGAAAATTTCTTTATTTAATTATGAATTGTTTCATAATTTAACTTGTTGAATTTATATTTAATTAACCGATTAATAATTAGCTTTATCAAAGGTTCTTGAAAAAATTCATGAAAAACTTTTGCCGAGAGGAATTTTCAAACCACTTTTGTCTATAATTAAATTAAAATACAAATAGTTTTGGAATTCTCTTCCATGACCCCCGGTCGTAAGTCGAGCATAAAACATAATGGCAATTAAGGGTACAGTTCCCAAGGCCGCTCATAAGTCTATATAAAGACCGCTTACGTGCAATATGTATATTATAAACAGCTGATTCGTTTTTACTCTTCCTAGCCACATTAATCGAGTTATATATCACGTTTCTTATATAAAATACTAAAATTTTGGCCTTCTCTGCGTCTGATATTCAACCCACATATCCTTGCTGACTTCCTCTATCTACTTCTTCTTTGAAGTGATTGTAGGATATTAAAAAAAAATTCTTATGAATTTAACTCAAAAATGCTGAAGAAGTGATTGCTAATCATTAACGAATATAATGTTTATTAATTCCTTACAAAATGTTTCATTACCTGCTTATGCATCTGTTAGTACCCGTAATATGATGTACAGTACAGTAACTTGTTGCGGCAGTGAAAAATTTTTCCACTTTTCAAAATTAAGATATAAATCTCTGTTCGAAATCCTTTTTCCAACCACCAATGGCCGAGTGGATAAAACCACAGATTATTGTTCGCGGTTTCGTGCCTCACCAACGGAGAGTGGGGTTTTTTCACGTGTCTAACACCTTTTCTATAAAAAGTCCTCCTGGAAGGCACCCTTGGCAGATCGCCATCGCGTTACCTTATGTTTTATATGATTTACTTAGTGTTTAAACGCCCTTCGTGACGCACTTAAACCCCCCCGCGAGACAGGAATACAGACACTTACTCCGAATGCTTTATTCGGAGTCCTACTTGGACCGGGCGATCTCCACTCTTATACATTAGTCAAGGCCATCTGTCTTGCACATCCCTCTCTTTCCGTGTTGCCAGATCTTCCCTTAACACCTTATAGGCTTACACCATCAATCCAACTCATTTCGTATAAACGAAGTAAAATAAAAACTGTAAACGTATGGTTTCTTCTAAAAGGGTTAAGGGACAATTAACAATAAACATCTGGCTGAAAGGCCAGTTGCTCATGTGTATACTGTAGCGAAACATGTATGTGGTCGAGGCAATTAAGATGTCAACCTACTAGTCTAAGGGTCCGGAAGTGAATCCGGATGCGCAACCCCAGGATTTTTCTTGTTTGTTGTTCCGAATAAATCAGGTTTCATCCCTCACCACTCGCCCGTCCCATTGTGGACTTGGCCGAATCTACAAAAAGTTAAAATTGCCCTTTTAGAGCCCACAGAATATAAAAACAAAAGTGATAAAATAATACCTTTACCTAAACTTCAAATTTTGAACGCATTATGTATTAAAATTTATTTCTAATACAATAATCTTTCCCGAATTGAAAAAACGACGAGATTTAACGAAATTATAATCGTTGAATTTCTGCTGAAGTGAAATTTTATCATTTTAAATTTAAGAATAATTATCACATCGAGAGATATTTTTCATATAGAGAGATTTCAAGTCGACATCACGAGCATGCACAATTGTCCGGCGCCATCTTTGTGATTGATGAAAAATTAGAAATGAATTTTGAACCAATTGGCCTTCCCTTCTAATTTACATAAATGAAAGCATGTGTATTTTTTAAGATATAAAACACTAACTTCCATTGTTCATTAACATTTCTTTAATTTTTACAATGATTATTTTTTACATTAGTAACAAACAATTACTACACAGTAACCTTCAAGTTGTTCCTGACAAATTCTAATTTATTATTTATATATAGCATACTATAATGGTAAGTTCTTTTTAATAATAATATATTACTGAAAAAGTTTCTTACCCCAAAGTTTCTTACCCAAGTCTTACCCCAAAGGAAAACCTTCCTCATTTTATGATGAGTCATCACCAGACTAGGTGCCAACATTATACATGGGGTATGAGAGTGGCCACAACCCAACTATGTATCAGGAGCGTTATGAAAGAGCACACAGCCACTTGTAAGATAGTTATGAGCCTCTAAAGATTTGTGAGCTTTCATTTGTAAAAGAGTGAACTAATTTGTCGTCAAAACAAAATCGTTTATGATGTCACCAAATTCTACTTTAGGCCACGACTCTTGATCTACAACGAAGATGCTGGCATCGTATGGATCGACACCTTGATATAATGAAACTTTCTCTTCATATAAAGCAGCATCTTGCCCTGTCAGACCGCGAGAATAACTTTGTCCATTATATAAAAATACTGCAATTCTATTAAGTTTAAATTGAAAAAAGTGCTGCCAACCTGCCAAATAACAAACCACGTGCAAGCTAAGCAAACGAAAGCTAGACCACGAACATGGCGAAAGGGGAAACAAACGTGCGTTTTATCACGTGGCATGCGACCTTGAAACCCTCTATTCGCATTCATTATAAAATTTACAAATAATTGATACTCAGAGCTAAGCATACCCTAAGAAAATTAGGCAATTGCTTAGGGCTGGGTCAAACAAACGCCGGCGCCCACCAGTGGCTAAGCGGTCTTCGTACCCTGAACACTGGGAGTTCGGTCGTGGGTTCGCGCTTCGCTCGGACTGGCTGGCCACGTGGAATTTTCCGGATTTTCTCCGCGTCTGTAACGCCTAAATAGGGGTCAGTTTCCCTTAAAAAGACCTCTCGGAAGGCACCCCCTAGTCAGATCGCCCAAGTGTTGCGTTGCCATAACTCAACCAAACCTTACAAACGCCCGTAAATCTATTTTTAAAACAAAATTTAGCGGGCCTGATCGCGAGATTCTGCCTAAAAATCGAAATTCTCTTCATCTAGAACTAGTCCTACTCCAAATAAGACACCGTGCACAAACTGTACAAAATAAATTCAACGTACAGGCTTATCATTACATTAATACAATGGGTAGGGCTCCTTTAACATGAAAATTATCATGTTAAAGGGAAATAGTAAAAATAAGATCTTTAAAATGCAAATTTTTATAAAAAGAGACTAAAAATTTCACTGTAATCATCATCATATTCTACTATGCTCAAAAAGTATCGCGAATGGTTCATTAAAACTGCGCGATTGCAAGGTGTCGTAGTTTTTGTTTTGGTCGTTCGGTACAACTTTCATCGGCATCCAGCAGAAATCTATATGTCATCGTTTGCAAATAAATGCTTGTTTTGTGAGCAAAGAATTTCTGCACAGCAATTTTTCAAAATGTCGAGTGTAATCGAGTGAAGAACGTAAATTTTGTTTTCGCAACAGAATTACTGCTATTAAAACGTTGGAAATGTTGCAAAAATCCTCTGGTGACGATAGTTTATTAAAAACAAGAGTTTTCGAGTGGTACAATATTCGAGGAAGGCAAGAGAACGCGTCGTAGACGAACCACACTCTGGTAGACCACCCACTTCACCAGATGAACAACACATCGCTCGAGTCAAAGATTTGGTGCTCAGTGATCGTCATTTAACAATTAGGGACATTATTAAACATGTTCCAGTATCATTTGACTCTTATCAAGCAATTTTAAAAGATTATTTGGGCTGCGACGCGTCGCTTTTCGACTCGTCCCGAAACGTTGAATTTTTCCCCAAAACAACGTGTTCGTGTGGCCAAGAAAATGCTTTATCGAGGCGAATCATCTTTAAAATGCATCATTACGGGTGATGAAACACTGATCTACACTTTTGACACCGAAATTGATCGGCAATCGCGTGAATGGCGCTCGAAAGAGACCAAAAAGACCACGTCAATGTGAGCAAAACTTAAAGTCGTGTTGACCGTTTACTTCGATTGTCATGGTGTTGTGCATCACGAATTCCTCCCGACTGGCCAAACTGTCAACAAAAAATATTATTTGAGCGTTTTGCTTCGTTTGCGTGAAGAAATTGTAGAAAACGACCCGACTTCTGGCGAGAAAACGCGTGAATTTTGCACTACGATATTGCACCTGCTCAAAATGCTCTTAGTGCATTTTGGCCAAGAATTGAACAAATACGGTTCCGCAAGCTCTGTGTGGCACCGTGCGACTTTTTCCTGTCTCCTCGAGTAAAACTTCTGTTTCGTGGTCACCGTTTTGAGTCGATCGATGCCATGAAACAAAATTCACCGAGAGTCACGAAGGTGTTTCACAAAAACGACTTAAAATATGTTTCGAAGATTGGAATAATCGTTGGCATAAGTGTATCGCAGTGGGAATAGATTACTTTGAAGAGGACGAAATTAATTTTGATGAATAAATTCAATCTTGCATTTTATTGAACCATTGCCAATAGATTGTGATCACAGTTATACCATATAGGGCATATACAGTAATGGCTGTAAAGCTCTTTGAATCTAATAAACAATCGTACAGATATTTACAATTTACATATTTGTATAAAGCATACGGTTTAGGATTAAGGCCTTGATCCTTACGTTATATTAATTTGTTCTGAAAAACATACTTTTTTTGCAAAAAAAGAAGATAAACATTTACTTCTCTTAACCTCCACTAGAGGAAGCATCGTCAAACTTCAATATACACACAGGTTTTACTGTGTATATATGTATATATAGGCTACACAGTAAAACCTATATAATACATACACAATAAAATCTATGTAATATATACTGTAAATTTGTCAACAATGGAACCTGAATAAAACAAAAACTTGTCTAAACGGGACAAAATTATTCGCAAGAGACCAATTTTTTTATGTTAAAAAAACCTGTTTAAAACGGAAATCTGTCAGACCTAAAAATATTCGGTACTGTGCGATTATTATATATGTATAATAATAATAATATATTTTTATTGCTATCTATTCAAAAATAGTAATAAATAAAATATACTAAAAGTTTTTAAAATCTATTTTATTATTAAATTTTGTTCATAAATTTTGTTTATACTTGCCATGTTTAATAGGCCTATAATGCTAAAGAAGAATAGTTTTATTCGATTTTTAATTAATTTTTTATCTTATATCTTTTAAACTATAAATATAGGCTATAAGAATTTAATACTACTTTGACTGATACAAATATTTTTTTTAAATTGAATTTCGAGAGGAATAATTATTGAGAATTCAATTAATGGCAAGTAGATGGATGAAAGTGGAAAGTAATGGAGTCAAATTACAAGGCGGTAGGCTTATAACTATCGTTTTGCTTCAGATAAATTCTAAAATGAGATAAACCCAATTGACACTTGTCATTTCGTAAGAAGCGCTCCCTAATTATTCACAAAATCTTCCCTTCTTTCGCCTCATTTTAAAATTAAACGTAGCATTTTTAATATAACTCATTATTAATTTTCATATATTATATTTTATAAAATTTGTTAAATTACCTTCACTTCAATAACATCAAAATTTTCTATTATGATTATTTAACTTAAGTATTTTTCATATAAAAAAATAATGGGACTAGTATAAATTTATAGTGCTTTTAGTATTTCGCTTACCCAAATTAAAAAAAATAGCTCATAGAGCGTTGGCTGAGAAGAGTTTTGAAGAAAAATGTAGCAAGTACTGTATTTCAAATTGTCTCTAGTGATAAGACCGAAAAGGCGGATACAAACGAAGGTGCTGTACAAATCCATGCACCAGCGCTGTTTATAAATATTGAGAGAAAAGTTTAAACTTCATATTAACGAACAGTTTAATAATGGAAAGCAAATATTATTTAATTCAAACTGTTATATATATATTTTTTCATTTTCAATAAATTGTTTTTGATGTTTCTATTTGCTGTTTTATCTATAATCGTTATAAATTGTCATGGTTTTAACATTTTTACTAAGGTGAAAAGGGTTTTGTGATAAAAATAAGTTGGGAACTGTTTGCTGTAGATCAGTGTTTCTCAACGGGGGCGATATCGCCCCCATGTGGGCGATTTTCCATGTTCAGGGGGCGATTAGCAACAATTTATATTTTGGGGGCGAAAAACAATTTTTTGGGCTATATAGTAAAACATTATATTAAGAGTAATATATATATTTTATTCGTTATATCGTACAATAATTAAACAAATAACATTATACTAGTCACTAGTCTATTCAATGCAGTACGAATTTGGCGTTAGCCTTGTCCCTCGGCATCGGAATTTTGTAGTGAAGGGGGCGATACTACGTCGAAGGGGGCGACGATTCGTTAGAGATTGAGAAACACTGCTGTAGATGATGCAGCTGAAGAGACATTTTAGAAAGATGCAATGGTTCGGGCATGGCGAAGTGGCAAAATTACAATGTTAAGTCTATGGGACAAACAGGTCGGGGTCTCACCTCCTTCCTATTAACTTTAGCCCGATTTTTTTATGTTTGTGTGTTTTACAGTTTTATTATTTTAAATACTGAGAATGTACTGTACTGTACTGTACATTTTAGTTACTAAGACCATTGTTTTTATCACCTCCCAACACGACCTCACCAATCCCCAACCACCTCAAAAGCCGGGCACATATAGCATGCACATTCCTGAGGGTGCGAGATTTTGTATTATAGATGTTCTAAAAAAATGAGCTGTATTTAATTATTAAAAAAAATATTAAAGTTTATGGTGAAATATTTCTTTGAAAACTGCCATTATTTGCCTTAATACACAAAACTACTGTGAATCTGTCTGAGTTTCTCACCAGTTAGAGGTTTTTTGGAGGATCTTTAACCGTTTCAGGACCCACCAGTGGCCGAGTGGATAAAACTATATAGTAGTGGGTTCGCCTCTCCAACGAGTAGACCATGTAGTGTTTTCCGGTATTTTTTACGTCTATAACAGCTAAATAGGACCTTAGAAACTTCTCCCGGGAGCCATTACCTCCGGTAGACCTCCCGCGAGTTGAGTTGCCTTAAACAAGCAAACTTTAACTGTTTTAGCTGTACTTTAGGTTAGACTAAAATTTACGTGAGAAAATGGGATCCTTCTTCAAAAGAGCTTAGCAAAATTTTCGTGGAAGATGCGAGAGCAAATCATTAAAATTCAACAGGTGCAGGCAGCATGAAAGCTAAATGACTACATTGTTCTGTAGAGCAATTTTCAAGAACTAGTCTACCACATGAAAAATTGAAATGCAAATATAATTTCCAAGAATATATTTAACAAAAATTCTCAACTTTCAGAATTTAAACAATAGAAATTTCACTAGAATTGTTTATTCCGTAAATGTAGTTTATGTGTTTAAATTAGATACAGAATTTATAATTAATAAATTATACATATCCCCATAATTTATTTAATACTTAGGCCTAGATGTCCAAGAAATAATAAAATTAAATATCAGTATTATTATTAAGAAGTTAGATTGCAACAATATTAAAGTATAATTTTATTAGAACACAATCAAACTTGGATTTAGTGCCACCGTTCATTGGCCTGTGAAACTGGCAATAAATCGAGTATGGCGATAAACTGAAAGACATCAAGATTTATGGGGGAAGTCTGTTCACGAATAAGCCTATTCACAGGCGCTATTTAGGAGTGCTGTAGCCTATGTAGAGGTTTTGACCTATGAACACGCAAAATTATTAAAATAAGTTTACGAATATTTCACTTTCTGCTTAATATAAATTAGGTATAGTTAATAATTATTTATCAAGTTAATTATAAAAAAAATAAGGCGTAATAATTTTTGTATGAAATTTTCAGCCTCTCCTTGTCAAAATTGTTTTTAAAATCAATTATAGAAAGACTCTTTCGAAAGAAATTATAAAAATTTATTAAAAATATAACTTATTAATATCAAAGTTGAAAATATGGAGGGTGTCCCAAAAGTCAGTTAACCGGAATATTTTTTTTAAATTATTTTAAGAATGGTTAAAACCAGTTTGGAATAACTGCGCGTTGTTATTCGTGATTTAGTCATTTCTTTAGAAGAGAGTAGATTATGAATAATTAGGAGAAGCTGCTCTAATCTAGTTTTAATTAAAACAATAATAATTTCGTAGTAACAACACATGAATACAGTCTCTCCCTCTCTTAATTTTTCCAGTGGTTGAATGATTATTGTTACGCAATGATAACGATTACTGATTTGTTAACCACATTGGTGACAATTGTCATGCTTGTGTTTAAATATTTATTATTTGTGTTTATAAGTAACGACAGATGGCGCCACTAAAACATAATTAGGTAAAGTTTTTTAGTGTTTAAATTTATAGACAACTATACTTAATCGTTTGACTTAAGAGACAAAGCAATGCAATGTTTAATACCAGAAAGCATTACACAACAGTTTTACATACGAGATCATTTTTACAACAAATCTTAATAAATATTAAATCGCCCATCATTATTTCTGGAAGGAAACAATGCTACTTTATTCATACAAGTGAAACATTAATTGAATGTAGCTTTATTTACATTTTTTCCAGGCATTTTCATCTGAATCCGGCGGAGTAGTGTTCGAACGCTCTCCTCCTGAGAGAAACGATGCTGTTGCCTCTCCACATGTCACCGCTACCGTGACCAATCTCGGCCATTCCGAGAGCGCATCCGGACGCGGGATTGGCCGACGGTGGAGGAGTGGGGAAACTATTGGGCGGAGCTAATCCCGAGGGCGGTGTCAAAGTATTGAAATTGCCGTATGCCGATTGGTAGACGGCCGAAGAGCAAGCTAATGCCTGTTCTTCCGCCGTAGGGCGGGATATCTGGGTTATTCCTTGATGGGATTGGGTCAGAGCGGTTTGACGCTGTAGAGGGTGTGTCAGGGGGAGGGTGTGCGGATTGGACATTGTCCATCGAGTGTCGGGAGACGATCCGAACGAACATAATGCTTCTCCACTCGATGTAGCGAAAGCTAATCCGTGAGGCTGTAACACCGAGTTTGGATTTCTAAACACGTTGGCTGCCTTCTTGCGTTTCTTCCACTTGGCACGTCTGTTTTGGAACCATACCTGAAAAAATTCAAGTTATAGTATTACTTTTTCAATTTTTATCTAAAATTCTCGTTATCTAATCTATTAAATTAATCCATGCGCTTTATATATTTAATAATTTAATATTTTCTCATGTTTATTTTTGTTTAAGGTTACTTTAAAAAGTCATGCATCTATCTTATAGCTAAGTTTAAAACGTTAATATTTAAATTTAATATTACATTTTATTATTATTCAAAACAAATTTGTAAAAATAATTCCCTTTGTATATATAAGATATAAAGAGGATAAATGAGAGCTCGGATCCTTAATTAATTTTATGATGAACTGTTGGATTTGAAAGGAAAGCGGAATACTTTTGTGATAGATGTTATAGTATTTTAATAGTTAAAATCAATATGAAAATTGTATTTTACAACTTTTAAAATCTATATTTAACGTAGAATATTTATCTATACTGACAGAATTATTACATTAAATCATTTTAGCCTTGATTTACACGGAGCAGGTAACGCGCGAATTTGCGATCCAGTCCAAGTAACGATAGTTTCAGATGATTGCCTAAACACTTAAATGACTATTTACACTTAATAGAAAAATATTTTAGCGTGTTTAAAACATTTTCCTTATATTTTTACTATAGGCCTATACTGTAAAATTTTGTTTTGTATATTCAAAAACATTGGATCAGGACAGCATTCATTTAAGTCCGATGTTTTTGAATATACAGAGCAAAATTCTATTATGCACTATTGCGTACAGTATTTGAAGAAAATACACAAAATCCTCCAGTAAATGGCTTTCAGTAGTGTCTAGTATTTGTAATATCAGATATTGGGCTTCCTCTGACCGTGATTCGTCTAGGATTTGACCTAGACAAAATTTATTTTTGAGGCCCATTAAAAAAGCGGTAGAGGATAGACAGTTCACCAACTATAGGCCTATATTATAGTATAGATAAAACAAATCTTGAAACCACAGTAGTATTTAAATATTTATCTTTTAAGAGCTAAAACACAAAATTCATGTTAGGTTGACATAGATCAAGTTGTGTAAATTTATCATATAATAAACTATTAGTATGTTAGAATGTGAATCATTTAATTGAATCTTTCTTAGAGAAATGTTTATTCAATATAATCACAACTGAATAAAATCCTTTTATATAATTCCGACAACAGGTCAGAATGTTGTTTCCCGCATTATATAAACCATACTTTTGTAAAGTACAGTAAATAGCCTAAATGAAAAAAAAACAATGTATAGGAACCCTATTTCTGCCCCCTCTGGACATCCTTCATAATAAGTACTAAATTCGCTACTTTTAAAGAAACGAAAAATAGTTTAGTTTTTCGAAAAAGTAAAATAATTTCTGCTTTTAAATTGGATTGCAATTTTCAAAAATTTCAAAACATAGATGGACGTCAGTGGGAATTTGTCTGTCCTTCCTTAATCTCGAGAACGGAGTTAGATAGATGGAATTTGAGTCATATATTAAAAGCTTAGGGCAGGAGGCCCCAATTAACTATATAAAAACTTTCGTTTTGGAACAGAAGTCATGTTATTTCAATTTAAAAATGTTCTCCTAAACGGATGACCGCATGAGTCTATTGTTAACAGGAAAAGTACGATATACAGAGACGAGACATCACTAAATTGAGAGCATTGTGAAGATGTCACAATAAATAATTGTGCTCAATTATTTTAAAAATTGTTTAAGAAATTTTTCAATTAAATGATCAATTTAATAAAATTTGAATTCAAAATAACATTTCAAAATTTGTTTAATATTCGGATATTAAATTAATATTTTAAATTTGTAATGTTAATTAATGAAACAGTAATTATGTTTTAATTGCGTCGTATTATCATTCAAGAAATTGTATATTCTGTTTTACTTTAGAATAAATAAATGTAAGTTAATTAAAATTAAATCGTAAATATTTCCAACAAATAAACAGACGTTATATAATTTTATACGAAAAATTATCAGTAACAGTGAATTCAATATTTGTTTGACAAGTATACAAGATGAATGACCCATATCAAGGTAACAAAAAACTAAAAAATTCATAGTAATAATGTATTTGAATGCCGTAAATTACATAAAAGATATCATTTGGAACAAATTTTTTAATTTACAAAACTTATTTTAAAATAGTTAACTGACTTTTGAGCCACACTGTATGATAAATTCTAATATTTTTAATAGCTGTAACTAAAGGTTTTATCATTATCATGTTGGGTTTAGTGAGTTATACTCGGTTGACACCGGTTGCCGTGTAATATGCCGGACCAGAGTCAAGGCATAGCAACCAAAACAATACAAAAATTAAGTGTATCAGTGAATGTGTCTGTATTCAGGCATTTCCTAACAATATGACATGTATTCAATATAATGGCCTTCTGTAGTGTGATGTATGTGTTTCTATTCAATTGTAATGTTCCTAGGCTCTTGTGTGCACCTGTAGATGTTTATTAGACAGGCACTGTATAATAAACACCTTATCTATCCTCCGCAGATGCCTTATTTCCTGGGCAACTCGCCCAGGAAATAAGACATCTTGTAGGCTACTTGCTGATTTTTTTCAGTGCATGTATTTTGTACATTGTGAGTGTTTGGGATGGATATGTCTATAATGTATGTTATTTTATTGTTTTTGTCAATGAGTGTGATATCTAGTCTGCTGTGGTAAATTGTTTTATTTGTGGTTATGGCTCTGTCGTAGTATATTATGTGCGTGTTATTTTCCAATACTGTCTGTGGAATGTGAATTTATTATTATTTCTAAAAATAATCTCGATAAGAAAATTTACACTCGCAGATATTCTTGGTAGTGTTTAGTCTTCTTCTGTGTTTCTATTGTTTTTATTAAGTAAAGATTAATTATTTAGAATAATTGTTATAGTGTGGAAACAGAACACTCGTTCCACAATAAAAGACTTGCAAAACAGTTTATTTATCTAACAGTAGTATACATTTCGACAATCAATTGTTTGCGACAATGCCCGTTTCGATCATCTGAGCTGCCCGAAATTCATATTGTCACAAAAAATTGAGTGTCCAACTGTACTATTGTTTGATAAACAAAGTCTTATTTGCAAATCTTGCGTTTTCTGCTGGAATATGAAGGAATGATCGATTTCTCTAAACATAAAAATATAACAGTGACCGATTGGAACCACTTAAGACTAGTTTGTTGTGGGTTCGCGCCTGATTAATGGGCTAGTCGCGTGGAGTTTTCAGGATTTTTTTCGTATCTAATATCAAAATATCTAATATAGGTATCTAATATCAAAATAGGGACTAGTTGGACTACAATTTAAAAAATTGTAGACCTATAAATTCCCACTGTCGTCCGTCTGTCTGTATTTTAATCTCGAGAACGATGTCAGATAGATGAAAGTCGAGACCAGGTATGGAAAACTTAGGGATAGGAGGCCCAATTAACTATATACGAGCTTCTGCTTTGGACCGGAAGTCACATTATTTCAATTCAAAAATTTCCTCCTGTACGGAGTTAGGTGTATTATTTTATTGTTAATAGGAAAAGTATGGTTTCTCATAGAAAATCCTTCCGTGAAGAATCTCTTGTCTTGGGTTGCCCATGAAACTAAACCACAATTTAAGAATGTGCGAGAAATACATGCTTCCAGAGGAATAATACATTCAGAAGTTAAAAATGCACCATGAATTATTAAAAAATTTATTATTTGAATATCTATCACTTTATTTAAAATGGGTGTGACGAGTTTAACATTTATTTATTAAAGGCTACTTAAAACACACACACACACACACACACAAATTAATTATTTTAATAAATCATATCTTTTGGCGCAGGTTTAAAACATAGAAAATATTATTATTTTCTGAATTCATTTAAAAATTTACTCTTACTTTACAAAAGAATTTTTAATTAATTTTTTTCTGCTCTTATTGATTTGTGAGGATTTTTGTTTATCATCGTCTTGTTTACAGAATTATTCTACTCTACAGAAATACATTTTTAACAGTTAATTCATTTCTAAATTCCTTTTTAAAAAAAATTCCTATTAAAACATGAAAAAGTGATATATAATTTCATCTAATAAAAAAACTAATTAATTAATTCTAATTAATAAGAAAATTTTTCAATGTTTCCATCTGTTTCTTCTAGATGCACCTTATTCATAGCGCTATATGAGGCTTTCTTAATCAAAAATGCAACTAAGTAAGCAAGTAATTATATCAAAATAGATAAAATAATAGTAATTGGCAAGATATATTGAAAAATGTATAGCCTATATTATATATACTATTTGTAAATAATATTTATATTAACTATTGGGGAATCTCTTCCATATTTATATTTTTGATCGAAAATTCTGTAAAAACAATTATATATTAGACTAAAATTACAAGAGAATTTCAGGAATTTATGATCCCTTTGATCTTGGACATTGTTTTTTAGAAGATACTTTATGTTTAACTGGCAAAAATTGTGTTATATATATTGTAAAATTATTATAGATGTCTCGACGTGATAAATTTTCAGGGATCATAAGAAACAGGATAACTGAGTGAACGACAAAGAAATTAAGTTATTAAAATTTCTGATTTTTCTTCTATACTAAATCCTCTAATGCAACTTGGGATGGGAGAACAATGGAGAAATTTACTGTCTTCATTCATCTAAATCATTCGTGGCTTGATTATTTGCGCCCGCAAACTAGGTCCAAAATGACATACTTTTGATTATTTTTTTGATTTTTCTATGAAGTTTTACTGCTTTTTTTTTATAAAATATTCTTTGTTCTCTTAGATTTATGTAGCTATTATATTTTTATTCGACCTTAGAGATAAATGTCACGCCTTACTTTCAATGGTTACTTTTAGTAATTGTCCCCTTGATGACACCAATCATCATTAGTTTTGTGTTCATAATGAAAGGGGTGCTTCACTCCTTTTTTTGCACCAGAACTGTAATTCGTTTCATATATTCTAATATCAATTAAATAAAATTGTCTTATCTATTCTTAATTAATGTNATAAATATGAATTTAAAAATACCAATAATAAATTGAAAATTATAATTTTCTATTAAAAAAATACATTGATACCACAGAGATCAAAATCTCATGATTATGAAAATGGCACAACCCCACCAAGCCACCAGCCACTCTACAAATGACAGAAATTCTAATGTTTTAAGTAATTTTGCAATTTTCAACCTCCATTTTTTCCTTTAATTTCAAGTATTGTGCCTTACTGCTTGGCACATGTCAGTCAATATGGGGATGCACTATAACCTCACTGAGTTTCATCAAAATTGATGACCCCAACATCATACTGTTCCCTCGTAAGTCTGTCAGAATTCCTACCATGAAGCTCCTGGACACAGGACTAATTGATCCATGTCAATTTTATATAGGTTTAATGATGTATTGTTTTTGTCTGCAAAAATTACCACTTTATGTAATTGTGATCTTATTGTTTTTACATATATTCTGTCTAAAAAAAACTTTAAAAAAATGATTTTGTAAAGTTTTTGTTAGACAGAATTGAGATTGATTAATCACTCTTCAAAAGAGTGATTGATCAATCTCAATGACAATTAAGATATGCAGATTGACAATTATAACACCAGTAGGCTATAATTCTTGCTCTTTTCATTACTATAAAGCAAATTTTGAGGACTAAAATAATTTACACGCATTTAAAATGATATTTCTATCTTAAATGGCTATATTTTGCCTTGTTTATGTACATCATCATTACTTTCCACTAATTTGCTAACAAAATCTAAACTACAGAAGATATTACTATTTTATATTCCTATAGAATAATATGACCGCCATTTTATCTAGTTACAAGTCGATCAATCTTGTATTTCCTATTAATTTTTCGAACTTATCATTTAAATCAATTATTTTATGGTGAGATTTGATTTAAATGATTACTTCGTTAGAAGAGTAAGAAGAATTCGAAGATTTACTAAGAAGATATTCACTAATCAATCTTCTAAATTGTCATAGAAGTATATTTGAAGGCATAGCTTAAAAGAAAAAGTATATGTATTTATTTACAGTAAGTAAGTAAAAATAAGTTAAATTTCAAAATTCGAAGAATGTAAATGGCTTAACCTCCCCCATAAAAAATGTCCATTAACGTTTCAAACCTCTTAACAACGGCCAAGAGGGGAACATAAAAAAGTGGCCGTTTTTAGGAGGTTATTAATAAACTATACGTTGTGGGCCTATTAAATACGGTTTTTAAAATTAATTAATTAAAAGTGAAATATATAAAGATTTATTTAGCGAAATAACTAAATCGGATGAATTATATTTGATCATTTCTAAGTTTGAATCACTATTCAAGGAGAATGAGTGATTCGGGCCTAAAATATAATTTAAAACTATTTTTATATTTATCATCTTTTTAAATAAATTAAAAATTATTATTCTTTTTTATTTAAAACTACGTTTAAATATTATTTTTAACTGTTGAAAGAAAAATTTCTTATTCGTATCAAGCCAAAGGATTTAAACATTTTAATTTAATAAATTCGTAAAAAATTAATTATAATTTTAATTAAAGAATAAAAATATTTCAGTTTAATATATTTTAAAACTGTTAATTATGTATGAGTGCAGCATATTAACTCTCCTTAGCAGCAGCAAATTAACAGAAACAACAAATTTACTCCTTTGTTACATCTGTTACTTATTAGAAGAAATTTAAGATAAAAGTGAAAATATTGCAATTTATTATTATTACTCATACTTTACTTTATTAATAACTTTATTAAATAAAATTTAATAGGTCTATTGAGCAGCTTAAACGAATAGTTTTAGCGAGGCTTTCATTCTAGTACAGTGTGATCCATAATTAAAAAGTAGATGTTCAGACTTCTCTGTAGAGAGAACTATTCTATGACTTTCAATCAAATTTCATATACATACTGTCCCGAGTATGCGTTTTCGATTTTCGAGAAAAAAAATTACTTTAAAATTCATTCGCTAGGTTGAAATTTGGTGCTACTATCCCCATAATGTGCATATTTCGTACGCTGGAATGAAAACTTGATTTACAAAGGGAAAAAAATCTAATAATTTTTAAAGAATTTATCAAAAGTCTAAATCATTTGTTTCTTCGAAATTTTTAAATTTAAATCTAAAAATTGCTCATTTTTTTCAAACAAAATTTCGACCTCAGCTGTCATTTGTATTATTATTATTTTTAAAATCTAGAACAGTGAAGAGACGTTTCACCAGTTTGTAAAACTGCATTTTTACTCGAATAATCTGTATTTTTAATATTTATTTTACACGAATATAGTATCAAAAAGAATCTAGAATATATACATAACGCATGAATTAAGGCTGCTGAATCTATAGAATCTTCGCACAAACTTGAACAATTGATATTTTCTATAGTTTTACAGGAATTTAAACGAACCTTACATTAATATTAATACCAGAATTAAATCAAAATCTGGCAATTAAAAATTTATATTCCACCCAAGTAGCCTATGACCTACTGCAAGATCCCTTAAATTTTTATTAAAATTGATTTATATGAAGAAAAAGCTTTTAAAAATTAAATTTTTAGCAAAATCGAGAGCTTATTTATTTTATTATTTTTTTTAATTTTCACTAAAATAAATAAAGGAGAAAACGAAGAATATAGCTACAAAGCAATTCTACTGTATATTATCGCTGCTCTTTAGTCTTTATTATAAGAGATAATAAATTTTTACTAAAATTATATTTATTTCATTCCAAATATTTTATTACACTTTTAACAAAATAAAAAATGCTAAATTTTTATTTTTTGTATTAAGTTTACCTAGTGAAGGTAGAACAACCTTTACCATTATCTACCGCAGCATAATTCTAGATATATATAAAAAAATACATAAATTTAACTTTATAAAATCGTTTTAATATAATATAAATAAATAATTCACGTAAAAAATGATTATTAATATCCTTTATAATTTTGTTTTTTAATTTTTCGCCGATTTTTTTCCAACCAACCAAGCTCATCTTTACTCGAATATGGCAAAAACACTCGACGAAAACAAGAACTTAAGCTTTAAATTATTTATTTATTTTTTACTTATTTATACAGAAATTCATTAATTCCTTTTATTTTTGAAGCTTTCTTTAGTTATTAAGACATTATAAATGATAAAACACTCTTCAGACAAATCGTAGTCCACGATGGAAGAAGCCATTATCAGAACCATTTAACGTTCTAATTTGGACATAAAGTGAAATAAAATTATATATATATATAAATATATATATAAGTGGGCCGATACATAAAAATGTAATCGGAATAAAACACGTATAATAATTTTTCATCAGAAGCTCTCCACTTATCGAAAATAGCACCATTTAAAATAGGCCGGTGCCGTAGTAAGAGCTATTTTAGTTGCATTTCGATGTACACTTAGGCTTATATTATTTAGTAAAAGAGAAAATCTTTCAGCCCGGATAAAAAAAAGTACGATCCATTTCTATCGGGCGACGAAGGTTGTTAGGAAATGGATCCTCTGGAGAGGCGAGATCGGTCACACATCAACGCCAAACACTCCTTTTATAAATTATCGTAGATGCCAATGACAGGAGAGAGAGTCGGTCCCCCTATACTCAAGAGACCCGTTTCGTCCTCGTTCGTTGAAGACAGTACAGGGAACGCGCATTTGATATTAATGTGGTTTTGCTGTCCCATTAAAAAGTAATCCATCGACAGTGACGCTGGATGGAGAATCTCCAGGGATGAACCCACCGTCTGATTCTAACGCTTCCTATCATTCTCTGTAGGACCGTCTCTTCTTCGGGGAATTTTAACTTTCCCAACTTTTTTCTTCGTCCCCCTCCTTTCGTTTTTATATGCCTTTAGCCATAGATGGCAGCTGTTTTAATTATTATTGCTTCTCCATCCGGAAGAATTTTTCCTTTTTAGGATTTTATAAAACGGTTACTGTCAACGGCCCATTGTGATCCAATAGAGTTTATTGAAGGCTTTTGAAAATTCTTGTCGAATTTACTGCTGTAAATTGAGTTTTTTCCCTTTATCTGTTGCATGAAAGATCCATAGGCTACCTCGTTTAATCGCGTTGGGAAGTGTGATACCAACGTCTCTGACTACCTAGACATTAAAAACTTAATCGAAAAAATGTTAAAATACAACAAATATATTGTAAAAATCTACACAGCTGTATCAGAAATATATTATATTAATAAATCGAGATAAAATAAACCTAAATTCTAATGCTTAATTTATACTATTTACAGTGTATCGCCTTTATTTTAAGCAATATTTTTCTTTATCTCTTCGTATTATTTCCTTTATTTACATTAATATTATTATACAAATATATTAAAATACAATATGCGAAAAGCATTTATATATAGAGCCATTAGCGTAACTAAAACCGATATTTGGGGGTTCCGAATTACAACGTGGAAACCTACATTCACTTCTTCACCACTAGCCATGTGAAGGATAAACTCTTGGATATTGTATGAAAATGTGTACTTTTTTTTCTTAACTTAGTTACAAAAGTAAAAGGGCCTCCTGGGCCCTCTCTGGTTACGCTACTGACGATTACGTTTGCATATCTGAATAGGAAATTCTTCCAGATTCCGAATAGCTGTAAACTCTAAACTTAACTTAAATGTACTGTACCATTGTATAAAAATAATAAAGAAAATAATTAAATATAGCCTAATCCTGAAAATTTTAATTTTCTTATAGTTTATTATAGCCTTTAATCGCTTAAGACGGGGAGAAACTTCCATCATCCAGTACATCGATCATGTTTCTTTTTTATCAGTTGATCGACTCAGTTGATCTGTTGTGAAGTTGGCCAAGATTTAAGCTATAAAATGTCTCGAGCTGCATGGGGAGAAAGATGTCAACTGAATTGATTTTTAAGACAGATATAACTTGCAACATCAAAATCACAATACGTTTTGAATTATAAATCTAGAAGAAAATCCGTCTGATAAATCTGCGTGCGTGTATTATTTTCAATATGGCAGAGACTAAATTAAGCTAATAATTAATGAGGATGAAATTTATCTTACGATAAGCCAGTGCAAAAAATGGAGTTATTATTTTAACTCTTCCTGCCTTGAGGACAGTTAAAGAACCAGCCCCAAAATGAGAATTATCGGATGATGGGGGACCGCCATACATATGGGTTAACTAATGGAAGTTTTGCAAGGAATTTTGTCATCTAGAAGTGTTTATATGAGAGTTCTATAATAGTTTTTCGACTGTAAGACGTTAAACATTCAATGCGTTCAGAATAAAACGAAAATAATTACAATATATAAAATATTTAGGCACCTTGTGTTATTTATAAATGACATTCCTTCTTATAAGCTCGTAAGAAAATGCAATTATCGAGTCGATCTCCGTTTTTAATTTGTGTTAGTCATTCTATTGTTAGTTAGGCTTTCCAGCAACACAATGAGGCCTGTCATATAGATCACACAATAACGTAACCAGGGCCCCTAACTTTGTGTATAAATAAATGAATAAAAAATCAATCAAGTATAGGAAAAAGATTTGAATGTGACGAACAATTTATGAGTTTACTCCTCATTCTCAGCGGCATAGGGGTAGATGTAGACACGTTCTAATTCGGATCATCCATTATATCGGTTCTAGTTACTCTACTGGAAACAAATCGACTAACATTAAACGAACGAACGAATAAACATAGGCTGTGATAACTAATCCTCAGTGGCGCGTTACAAGTTCATGAGGCCCAGGCAAATTTGAATTAGTGGGCCCATGTACTGTGTTGATTTCAGTCTTTGGGGGGGAATATTTTCTTATAAAAGATTGGTTCGGGGCTCCTGTTGACGGGGATTCAGGCAATTGCCCTTTTTGCCCACAGGATAACGCGCCACTGCTAATCCTCGCCTTTCGGCAAGTGATTGACCATTGTTAATTTTGCTATCATTGTTAAAATTAATTATTTATAACTCAACTTATAAATAAGTGATGTGAAAATGTCAACAAAACGTTCCTAATTTCATCAATGACGAGTTCAACAGGCCTGCAACACATCGTAACTGATAGTTGTTTTATGAATGTTTATCTATATTTTCGTGATAAAGTTCGTGGTAAAGAATGTTAATTATTTTTTAAGTTGTTATTTATAGAAACAAATATTTTCTAATTATACAAAGGAAGAAACCACGCATTTTTTAGGCTTAATGCGTTTCACATTTTCTAGATCTTCATATAGTTTTTACTCAACAAATCTTAACTTGAATAACATGACGTTGTACAGTACCGAACGATAGTATAAGGATTAATAGTGTTGTATTGTAGCGTGGTCTTGACGTCAATATAATTAATAGTGAAATGCAGTTAAGCTTTACATCAATTTGACGTCGTCACTTCAATTTTACAATGAAAAATTATAAAGAATAACATCAAATTTACATTAAAAATGTGTGTATCCCAACCATCGAACAGACCAATAAACTTTGTCCAGTAATCTGCCTTGTATGTCTAAACGGCATTCCTACCTTTAGTATTTAATAATTTCAGATACTAAAATTTATGCCTATAAATCTAAATAAATGGTAATTATTTATAAGATTTTTCATTGTAACGTACTATTTAAAACTTATAAACTCTAAAAAATCCTTTATTACAAACCAATTTTTTATTAAATCACTTTAAAGGAGATAATCATCTTGCTATAAAAACTAATTTAATTATTTAAAATTTAATTAATATTTTTTTAGCAAGATGATTATCTCCTTTAATCATCTTGTAACCTTATCATTATGTGTAATTATTCAACTCTGTACCTGTACAAGGTGAATTGTTACTAACTGTAAGTTACATTCATAAAGGATCAAACAGTAGCCTGGCAAAGTATTGAATAGATCTTACCAAATTAAAAATGTAAAAATATATTTTGTGTGTTAACATTATGATAAATGTCTCACCACATAACAAGACCTTATAACGTTTTATGCAATGAGATCTATTATGTAGGCCTGTTACTATATATAAAAAAGCAAAAATTCTGTATTAATTTCATAAAAATCGTATTAAAATTTTCGTGATAATAAGAAAATAAAGAATTTAAGATTATGCGAATATTTAGGAATTTATTATGAGATAATTATTAGAGAAATTAAAATTTAATTAATTAAACTCTTTTATCACAATACACTTAATAACATAACTGGCCTGTGATCATACATAGTATGTTTATAAATATAGCTTATATTTATCTCTTGTATACATAAATCAGTTATTATCTGTGAATGTGCATTATATTATTAATGAAGATAAGTTGATGTTACTCGTCCTATGCAGGCTACTTGTTAAACAATACTCGACCTTCTCTACATTAACAAATATAGAGTTGCAGTCAGTTTCCACTCTATTAATTAAAATCCTACGAATTTTAAAGAATAAAATAATAAAAACATTAAATTTATTAAACGCTTTTATCCCCCTCAAATTTTGTCTACTTCTAATTAAAGAGTAAGATAAAAGTCGGAAACTTCGAAGACAAAACTAAGTTCTACGACAATGCATTTTAATCATGCTTTAAAGGGTTGGCCCCACCCCGAAACACGATTAACATAACCCAAATGTAGAATTTAATCACGTGTACGTGTGTAAATGCATTTTAGTGATATAGTAGGAATAGGACATCTTTACCATCATTGGCGCGTTATAACTTCGTGGTGTCAAGGCAAATTTGAATTGGGGGGCCCCATGTCGTGTTGAGTTCAGACATTTTTTTCAGGAAGAATTTTTTGGGAAATATTTTCTTATAAAAAATTGGTTTGTAGGTCCCTGTTGATGGGAGTCTCGTGCAATTGCCCCTTTTGCTCATAAGATAATGCACCACTGCCTACCATCTCACACTCCAATCTTAAAAAAGAAAAGGCCAGTAAAAACGTTTTTTAAAACTTTTAAAATTTATTAAAATTATTTTACTGAGCATTACTGAAATTATTTTATGTTGATTACATAAAAAAACTGATGAAGGCATTCGAAATGCAATTTATAATAAATAAAGAAATGTCGAAATTGTTGAAAATACTCAGAATTATAGCTGTATATAAACACCCATTCACACTAATTTATCACATAAGATGCTGTTAGACTAAGTAACAAATTAAATATCCACCGAGTAGTTTCGTAGACTGAAATGTAATTATTTTAGTCACAATTTCTTATTTCTAACCAATTAATTTCCTTATTAAATATCAAACGAGAGTTCTTATGACGTATAAGAACATCCAACTCGAATAACAGTGAACGAAGAACATACAACTCGATAACAGGACATAACGTTCGTCACTCGAGTTAATTCGACAGTGATTGAACTAAGTATAATTCGGCCTGACGTGCGATTGGATTCGATTTCCACACAACTCTAATTGCATCTTACTTCCTGATTATCTCGGCTGTCACAAGAGTGATAGAGACGTTACACTAACCTATTATTGTCTTTATTAATAATGATGTTATTATGAGAAACAATAAAATATTTCGGCGTAAGTAACCAATCTTTAAGTATTAAAACTTTAATTCACGAAGCTCCCTTTTAAGCCGGGTACCGGTATACCTGAACGTGTGAATGGAAAAACTGGCAGTTCTGTCATCCGTATGTTCAGGTATACCGTCTTTATATTCTAGACCTATCGAGTTCGTAAGGATATAACTGCATCATTCAATTACAATATTATAATTGAATATTGTTTATGAATATAACACGAAGAATATGTCTGATACTGATGGATTTTCTTTTAATATTCAATTCTCTCCAATGTTCAAATAGCAGTTTCTGCAATTTTTCTATGGAAAAAAGCACTACATTAATCTTGAAAAACACTTTTAAATAAGATTTTTTGTGTTTAAAACGAGTTATTTCTTTACTTTTAAACACTCGATATTTATTTATTTATTTAAATTATAATTTATTCCTCAAATTAGGCATTTTAAAATAATTTTGCTTATTTTTTCAATTTATGAAGCTTATTTCGCTTAACAAATAATTATAATCCATCTCCAATCTTAGTAATAACACTGAAGATTTTTTTTCGATAAAATATCGTGAGGTCAGAGGTCACAAATATGATTTTAATAAGACTTAATGAATTATCCTTTATTTTATAACTGAAGATAAGGTAGTAAGGAAACCAAAGAATTAATTTTTATCTAGTTTAAGAAGATAAAATTTAAACTTATATTAATTATTCTTTATTTTTTATTAAGAAATTAATAAATTCGCCATCAGTCATCGACCGCTCGAAGAAGAGGATTTTGATGACAAAATAGAATGTTTATCCATCATCTGTGTGTATTTTGCATCCGTAAATCGATTCTGTCATAAATCTTCAACAGGAAAATATAAGAAAAGCCCGAAGACAAAGTTTCTATTGCTGTTTACGTTCAAAAATAAAACAAGATGAAACAAATATTTGGATTTTACAACAAATCAAACGTAACTGCCTCTGCGTAGAGACGGTTGATTGCCTGCTTTTGAAAGAGTACAACTGTTACAGAAGGCCATTCAACCGTTATAGAGATTTTTATATCGTAGCTATAGCTATGTCATCACCAGAAACCATACAACAGCTCGATAAAAATGGCTGAAAGAACAATACTTGTAAATATTATAGGATGGATTAGAAAATTCCTACTCTAAATTCTGTAAAACCAGTAAAGAAATTACGATTATTTTATTAAAAAAATTACAATTTTAGGATTTTAAAGCGTATTTTAGAATTTATTCTAACGTAAATTATCGAATTTTTAAGACGTAGGCCCTATTTCACCTTTAAAATGGAATTTTTGAAGGTATATGAAGGATAATTACAAGTATATGTAGCTTGGTAGATTTTATTTATTTGTAAATATATTAATATTGTATTTAAAATAAAGTATAATTAGCGTGAAATGTAAACTCTTCATGCGAAAGGAATGCGTGCAAGCAAATAGACCTGTAGAAGTTTGGGTAATTTAATGTTACATACGAATGCGAGCAAGTTCGGAAACACGTGGAAGAAACAGGAATGTTAAAATTTTAACATTCCTGCTTGAAATTGGAATTGAATTCTCTTTCCATTGTATGTGTTAAAATTTAACTTGTTTTACATACAGAAATGCCGTCTTCGCCGGGTTTCTACTCTATCCAAAAAACATGTTGTTTTATTACGAAAAATTCGCGATTCACATTTTATAACAATTTTTACAACATTTTTAATTGTAACAGCATCCCTAGTGAATTTTTATAATCGGCGAAACTCGAATAATGTGGGAAATTGCGTCTAGCAATCAGACTAAGAGCATTTTGATATAAATCTCCATAGACCGAATGTATTTTTGTTTCGCTCATTTGTCGCTTTGTTTTCTGCCTTATTACTGAATATTTATTATAAATATTGTCTGTAAAATAATATTAATGTATTTTATTTATAGTAAAATATCTCGTTTTATACATTTGTAACTTTTTAATTAGGTTCATACAAAGAAACTACTACTATATTTTTCTATTGTAAACTTGTTTATATTTTGATGATAATATAACAAAATTTTATTATTTTATTATCAAAACATTATTTTATAATTTAATTTCACTTAATACACCGAAAACTATAGCTATATTTGAAATGTTCTTATGAGAATAAACGGTTTTGTTAGCTGAACCTCTGCATTTGAAGTTCAACATAAACCACTTTCGTATGCCTTTTTAACTAATTTATATTTAAATAAACCAATCAAACTACGTGAAATATTTCAGATATTAAAGTAATTTTATTATTAATCAAGTTTATTTAGATTTTTCTCTATTTAAAGTCTCTCAATTCATTAAAAAGTCTACCTACGTTTGACTCTTTATCACTCGCTTTTAACCTGTTTATTAATCATTAATTGGGTATAAAATCGTAAAAACCTTGATATAGAGACAAAAATTAATGTTCATTCCATCATTATTCATTATACTTTAATTATAAAATAATAATTTCGATGTTTAAAACTCTTACGAAACAGTCTTATCCTGAGCATCTTCAGAGATTTAGTATCTTAAGATTATATTTTAAAATGTAGATTTATAAGTAAAATAAACTTAAAATCAAATAAAAAGAACGAAAATTACATGTGAAAAATATGGATTTATGTAACATATTAAATCGAAATTCAACAGTACTGTACATTGAGCTGTGATATTTTGTAGAATTTACTGTCAACCTACTACAAAGTCAATATATTTTGACACGACATCATAGTACCTTAGTAGAATTTTTTCCCAGCCGTTTTGTATTGAAATACTTAACTTACATCCTACTAGACTCGAAAAATATTTGAGAAAAGATAGAAGAAAATTGCGATTTTCTTGAGAAATAAATCTAACGTAGGCCTACGATAAGTCTTTGCAATATAAATTTGAATGATTTAAGCTTACTGCACAATCGAACCTCCAATAACGGCCATCTCTAAACAGCGGCCAATTTTGGGGTAAACTTTATTTTTGAACAAAAATGCATCCGAAATAACCTCTAAACAACGGACAAGTTTCCTTCAGTGGCCGTTGTTCACAGATTTGAAAATATTCGATAATAAATATTAACGACGGAAAATTCTCTTACAGAAGAAAAATTAGGAAAATAGGCCTATATATTTTAAATTCTCTAAATTATTCATTTTATCAAATAATTAAGCGTATGAATAGTATAAAACTACCTACTCAGCTACATTTTCACATTAATTAACTATCCCTCTGGATATTTAGTTTTATTTAAACTAAAATTAGAAAATAATTACTTATATTACTGTTTAAGAGAGTTAGTAGTTTAAAAAATCTTTCTTAAAAACCGAAGAACAAACAACGTAGACAGGAACCAACCACTAGTTCTAACTGGTCACCAGATTGGCGATTGAATGAAGGTCATGGGTTCAACCGCTTTTCGCGCCTAGAAACGGTTCTCATCTTTTCCGTTTAAGCTGGAACTAATTATAATTAAAGCTTTTAAACTAATTATATGTCGACTTATTATGCAAATTTCTTTTAAATTTATAAAATTTAAAATAATAATGAACTTATTTTTATGTTGAAGATTAAACTGATCGAATGAAATTTAGCTCTTTTTTTTTAACTTAAAAAAATGTGTTGTTTTATGTACAAAACTCGAATTTTTATAAGATTGGAGGCCGAATTATCGAGTTTGAATAGATTTAATCAAGCAAAAGCTCGTGAAAATCAAGCCAACTCACGCTGTCAACAGAAAACAGCCTTGTCAATTAAATGAGTTACTTACTCTTATACTAATTCCTTCCCGAAAGGATATATATTTTAATTGTTAATACGACATCACAGAAATTCTATTTACTTGATTATTATTTAATATATTAAATATTTGTTTAGGCTCTGTATCTTGAAATCGTTATAAGAAATGAGAAATGTTATCAATACAAATGTTTTCTATCGAAGATTCGATAGAGGGTTAACCCATATTCCTTGTATTTTACTTACAATTTAATTGATAAATTAATTAAATGGGCATATCTAACAAAGTTTTAAAGTAAATATCTAATAAATTCTACAGTAAAAATCTCAATTTTTACTCTAGAATTTATTAGATATGAACGCAGAGACGAACCCAAGTTACCTTCTCTTTAAGCTATTGTTTATCATTTAGATGCTAAATTTACTAATAAATCGACGTTAATTAGAGTTATTTATAAAAAAAAATTATCTTAANTAAAGTAAGGCAGAATTGCATAATTTATAGAATTAAAAGTAAATATCGAGGATGGGATAAAATATATATATATATATAAAATTACCTTTGGGAATGATAGAGATTGACAGGCGAGACTTTTTCCCCCTCTCCAAATGATTAGCGACACTTGGAAACGGGGGTCGAAAGCGAAACACGCAACTGATACATATGTCACAATTGAAGGCGATAATGAACTTTTTGGAAAAGCGTCTCTTCTTTGAATGTAACAAAATATAAGCATCAAGATAATGAAAATAAGTCTTTTACTACTTAATTTTCTTTATCTGGAATATTCAGAAGCAGATAAAGAAACGGAAATGATCACAAGTCAAGAGTGAAAGACCTACGCTTAAGCTATGGATTTTGAAGTGATTTTTCTTTAAATATGAGTTTCTCTAGTGTAAAATTTTTAAAATATAAATTAGACACCTCAAAAATTCTTTATAATAACTCTATTTCGATTTGAGACCCTTCTTATTCGATTAAACAAAGAGTAACTAGCGAGAAATCTGCTGTTAATTCGGAATCGGTACGTGAACCAGCTTATCTCATGTGAGACTAATTTAAACCTTTAACCCGAATTATCATTTTAGTTCAAAGAAAGGGACGATTTTAGAACCATTCAATATTCAGCATCCTCTTGTAAATTACGAAGATCTCTCGTACAGCACGAATTTTAGGATTTTAAATAGTGGTTCTAAACTATTAAAATGGTATATTTTCGGTATATATATATTTATATATTTTAAAATGTAGATTTATAAGTAAAATAAACTTAAAATCAAATAATTTTATTTGTAAAATAATAAAATTATTATTTTAAGAAATAATTTGTAAGATAACACGCTCCCTGCAGTGAACGTATTATCAATTTTTATTACATTACTTATTTAAAAATTCGATTTTTAAAATGTAAAAAACTATTCAAATCGCTTCAAATTACCATTAAATCGGTTTCTGTAAAAATAATTTTGATTTAGATATTAAGTTTCTGCGGTTTTATTGCCATAGGTTTAAGTATACAGGATATAGGTAACCTGTAGGCCTGCATCTGATTATCCGAACGAATTCTAAATATTTCTGAATGTAACAAAATATAAGCATCAAGATAATGAAAATAAGTCTTTTACTACTTAATTTTCTTTATCTGGAATATTCAGAAGCAGATAAAGAAACGGAAATGATCACAAGTCAAGAGTGAAAGACCTACGCTTAAGCTATGGATTTTGAAGTGATTTTTCTTTAAATATGAGTTTCTCTAGTGTAAAATTTTTAAAATATAAATTAGACACCTCAAAAATTCTTTATAATAACTCTATTTCGATTTGAGACCCTTCTTATTCGATTAAACAAAGAGTAACTAGCGAGAAATCTGCTGTTAATTCGGAATCGGTACGTGAACCAGCTTATCTCATGTGAGACTAATTTAAACCTTTAACCCGAATTATCATTTTAGTTCAAAGAAAGGGACGATTTTAGAACCATTCAATATTCAGCATCCTCTTGTAAATTACGAATATCTCTCGTACAGCACGAATTTTAGGATTTTAAATAGTGGTTCTAAACTATTAAAATGGTATATTTTCGGTATATATATATTTATTATTATTATTTTTATTTTTAAGTTTGTTAATTTTGTTAAAATTCTTGTAAAACGTGCGAAATTCTACGCATTTTAACGATTTAAATCATTAAAAAATGAGGGTCAGATTTGACCCTTCTCTGACGTTTCTCGCTTACAATAACTTAATTTACCGTTTTATAAAACAAACAAAGAAATAAATAAACCTACCTGAACTCTAGATTCGGTCAAACCAATTCTAACGGCCAATTCTTCCCTCATAAAAATGTCCGGATAATGAGTTTTAACGAAGCTCCTCTCCAACTCTTGCAATTGTGTAGGAGTAAATCTGGTCCTGTGTCGTTTCTGTTTAGTTGGCTTCGTCTCCGAAGACTTGCCGCTCTCCTCTTCTCTGCCCATTAATGGTCTTCCACCAGTAAACACCGTCCTTAATTGGCTAACATCCATTTATTTATTAGACTTTCCTCGACTTAATTAAATTGTCCGGCGCAGTTTAATCACCCCTTAAGCGTAGTCAATCAACTTAATGAGAATTTACCCAACAGGTTTGGGATCGGTCAGAGACGTGCGATATGTCTTAACGTTTCTCTTCAGCTAGCAACCGTATCCCTCCGGTTCCACCAATAAGAGAGCAGCAGCTCGTGACGTCACCGGCTCCAACCAATGGCCTCTTATTTTCCTTCTTATATTTAATAAGTGAGAAATGATGTTGATTGTTTTATTAGATTTACTCCTCTAAGTCGAAAGAAATTTTTCTATTGCGTGACGTCTCCTAAATTAATTTCTAGGTTTTTTACTTTCTTTTTTCTTTTTTTAATAAATATTTCAACTCGTTAAACTTTATTACATTTGATTGAAAGTGTTTAAATTGTTTTAAAATGCCTTTCTTTTTTCAATCTCTCTTCGTATAAAATGCCAATTTATGTCTTTCTTCCGCCGTCCAAACTTATTAATATAAATTAATTCCGCATTTTCTCTATTGAACTTGCTGTTAAAAATAAGAATATTTTTTTAATTTTTATATTCTTTACATTCACTTTTCCATGTTCTAGTTATGTTACTATAGCAACGATGTTTCTAGAAATACTCTACGTAAGAATCTTTATCCCTTCTTTTCAGGATGTTAGAATGCGGGATTTTTTATATTTTTTCTTTATTATTAATAAAATTTCTGTTATAAAATTTCTTAATAATATAATTAAGGATATTTTTCTTCGATTTATTTCAAGTTTTACTGTAAAGATTAGAGAAAATGGCGACACTTTGCAGCCTGTAAAAGATGCAGAACAGAGCCTCGAGCTATCAGGCTACCGTTTAGGTCTCACTATTTTAAAATTATTATTGTTTGGTTGAGGTGGATTACTTCTTAATTATTATAGAATTAGATTCTTAATAAGTCTAGAGCAGGCTTCGAGTCTAGAATTAAGGAAGAGTAACTTATATTATACACACAAATCCGATTTTAATTCTAAAACACATATAATTAAATAAATTGCGTGTGCTTTTAATGTTTTTCTTAAAGAAATTTATGCAAATATAACTCCAAATTTCCATTAATTCTTATAGGAAGGGAGTGTAATGAATGCCACGCGCAGAAACGTCGATACCGCTCTCCCTCAATTAGAAGCAGAAAAGTAATCTTCACTTTGCTTATCTTTTGTAAAAAAAAAGAAAAAATAATAATAATAAAAAGTTTAAGTATAAAATAAGATGATAAAACCATCGATTTTGCTGTAAAGTAAGGCAGAATTGCATAATTTATAGAATTAAAAGTAAATATCGAGGATGGGATAAAATATATATATATATATATATAAAATTACCTTTGGGAATGATAGAGATTGACAGGCGAGACTTTTTCCCCCTCTCCAAATGATTAGCGACACTTGGAAACGGGGGTCGAAAGCGAAACACGCAACTGATACATACGTCACAATTGAAGGCGATAATGAACTTTTTGGAAAAGCGTCTCTTCTTTATCATCCCCAATAAATGGCAAAGCAAAGGATGAAGTGTTACCTTGGTAACAATAAGGATGAATATGTGGAGATGGAATCTTTCAATTTGATTCTTCTCGTTACATTAACGATATTTTTTTCTATTTATATCGATTTTTCTGTGAATATATTTAAATATCCACTAGTTTTATTTGATAAAATTATCGCCTTCTGGAGTATTTTATTTAAATTTTCTCTTCTATTAGCCTGTAGATTTCTTTTAAATCAAGATTTAAATTGATAAAACAGCATTTAAAAGATAAAATTTGACACATTACACCCTAATTACACTGTAAACTATTCGATACTTTCTTTAATAGCAATTTATAAATTAGTTTCAAAATATTATTTTGGGTTTAACTATTAATATATGTTATAATATAAGCTATAGGCCTATATATATAATAAAGGTAAGCAAAAGTTCGTTAACCGAGTTAGCTGACTTTGTTATGACTTTTGAACCACCCCGTGTATTATATAGGCCTATATTATTACCTAGTTTTATATTTTTATAGGATTTTATATAACAATGAATAGTGTTACATACAGTTTTATTTTTGGTAATTTCTAAAATTAAAAAAATAAAAAGGAGAATATTTATTTATTTATTCTTAATCTAATTAAATACTTAATTAATTAAATTTAATTAAGTTTAATTCTTAAATTATTTTTTAGCTTCGTAAAGAATTAAACAATAAATCCAATATGGCTACCGTTATATAACGTAAAACTCGCATTCTATTTTATAATATCAAAGTAATAAAAAGTAATAATAGCGAGCAAATGCTAGTTTTCGCTTATCTTTTAAGGAATTTATGCAAATTAAGCAGAAAATTTCGTCAGTTTTTATAGGATAAGAATATAAGATAAAGTGCCACGCGTAACATGGATACTTCACTTACCTTTAAATTAGAAAAAAATAAAAAATAATGATAATAATCTTGCACTACATTTTAAACATAAATTCTACACTTTTTCTTACAAAGACCAATAAAATTTGATTTAAAAACATATAAAATGACCGATCTCTCTATATACTGTATTAACACGATTCCAAGTTGAAATTCTACAGATTAATGAAGTTAAGTGATGATTCAGTAGTTCTTATAATTTACAACACAAATTAGAATCAGAATAGGAACGTTTAGAAATTTTGTCAATCAGTTTTAAGTTGCTGAAAATATCAATTACTTTGAGAAACAGGTGTTTTTATTTTACTGTATTTTGTGAATCATTAGGCTAAAATGGAAGATTCAGTTAACCTTTTCACATGGACATGTTAATGTATCTTTTGTTTAATTTCGTTTAGTTTAATTGTATTATACTAAATCGAATTTAACTATCTTTCCGTTAGCCTATATGCCGTGGTATATAGCAGCCTAAGACATATGGCCATTAGTAGTACAGCTGAGTATTTTACTAATTATAACTACAAGGATCCAAAGACTCCGTCGTTTATATAATTGAAATGTGTATTTTAATGAAATTCTAAGTAAATTGTCTGTTTCGAGTTAGACCCCCGAAACTTGAGTATTTAAGAAACATTTTTTGATCGTGGTGGTCAGTGCCGGCCCGAGGCAAGTTTTAGGATGGAGCGAGATCCTATTACGGCGCCCCCTTGGTTGCCCTTAATTTATACCCTTTAATTTTCTTTACCACTGAGGCGCCCTCTAGGACTTAGCGGCTAGAGCGGCTGCTCCGTTCGCCCTATGGTAGGGCCGGCTCTGGTGATGGTATTTGGTAGTCATCATCATGGGCGTCGATTTATATGGGACAGAAGGAGCATTTTTCCCCCATATTTTTGTACTAGCAAATTGTCCCCCTCCAAACATATTTTTATTTTATGTCATACTACAAAAATTAAAAATAGAAACGAGTACTGCAGGCTGCACAACGAATACACTTTAATTAATTTGTACCGTACGTCCACTCAACACCCGACAATGAGAGATTTATTTTATTCATTGTCATTGACCCATCCCCCAATATTTATACAGATCACCTATATGATCATTATTAACAATTATACGGATTAATTTGTTTTTTGAGCCTCAAGTTAGCTCCAAATTTGAATATTTAATTTTTTTTTTTAATTACGGCCATCGATTTACAGCAAAATCCATTCTTTTTATCCTTTCTTAAATGCAACATTGAATTAAAGAAAGATTAAACTTAGAAATAGTCATTAAACGTTAGACAGTGACAATGATTAAACTCTCACATTATGCTAATTAAATTATTATTTTCGTATCATTTAGCTTTCGTTATCTTGTTATTGCATTGTGATGTTTTATAGCCACTTTGTAGGATGGATAATTATTTTACATAAATTAAAAAAAAAAAAAAATTAGTATTGACAATATTATTTTCAATATATACAGTAAAAACAGGACATAATCGGGAGGGTGTTTATGGTGGTGCCAGCACTCTATTGACAGTGGCGCGTTATCCTATGGGTAAAAAAGGCAATTGCCTGGGGCCCCAAATCCAGAGCCGTAACTAGCCATTCCTGTGACCTGTCAAGAATTTGCATTTAGGCCCCTTAATTTATTTGGTTTTGGGAAAATAATAAAACAAATACATTACAATAGATTTTTAATAAGATTTATTTTAATTGAATTTTTCTGGCTTTCATTTCAGCAAATTCATTAATTACACCTTCATAATTAATATTTTTAACGATATTGTATTCTATTGAAATAATAAAAATATTGAATAATCGTTCTTGTCCGCTAGTTGATCTTTAATAATTTTTTATTAAGTTTAACTTGCTAAAACTTCTCTCGCACGAAGCAATAGAAACGGGAAGAGTTAGAAATATTCGAAGAGCGACATTAATATTTGGGTAAGACTCAATTAAACCAAAATCATGAAGAGCCTGTAGAATATTAAGCGGAGATGCAGTTTCTATATTTTGTATAGGCCTAAGAGTCGTTACTTCAAAATTAAAACTTTCAATTTCACTTGTGAAGTTACTTTTTTAAATCTTTGCTATATTTAATAGCGAGATCCGCAGCCGATTTTTTTAAGTTGACAACACTCGTGTATTGTAAAGACCAGCCACAGCGAAAGCAAAAATCGTCACAGATAGTTTTCATTTTTTCATAACGCCAATCTATTTGACACAATAGAGTGTCAAGAACACTGTAAATTTGTATTTTAAATAATTTTTCGGGTGTCAAGTTACTTCCTTCATCTGGTGTTTTATCTATTTCCATTATCTTAACTCTTTTTTTTCGTTTATTAAGAAATCCCTTTTCTATACTTTTTGGTTTGTTTTAAGAATATGATCAATAATAGCATCTGTTAATATTGTTGGCCATAAAGCTATATCATTTATTACTTCCATGTATCTATATATATCGAAGCGTTTTTTTTTGGACTATTTCTATCTTCTGCGTTTTCGCAATCCCTTTTTTCAGTAGCATTTTAAAGACTGCGGGAGCCCCTTCGGGGCCCTACGCGCCCGCATAGTTCGCTTACCGCTTAATCCGCCGTTCAGGTATACACCACATATGCGTACCACTATAAAGCAAAAAATGATGTCAGAATTTCTGCACGCCTTTTACAACCTCGAGACTAAGATTTTATTCGGGAGTTACCGTTTTCAATTTAGTAATTTTAAAAAAATCCTCGGGCAGATTTATTTTTGTTACAAAATGTTACCTTTACAGATTTCTAGCTCTGCACACTGTAGAAAAATCTAGAAATACAGTTTTGTATATCGTAATAATATTAGTAGTTGCCAGAGAGCTCTATAAAGTAGAGAAAAATCTGTAAATTTGAAAACTATAAACATAAAT
Organism: Centruroides sculpturatus; assembly: GCF_000671375.1. Classification (NCBI taxonomy): domain Eukaryota; kingdom Metazoa; phylum Arthropoda; class Arachnida; order Scorpiones; family Buthidae; genus Centruroides; species Centruroides sculpturatus. The sequence goes on from NW_019384347.1 coordinate 824,403, forward strand.
TTAAATTTCTCAAAAAATTTCTCTAAATTAAAAAATCTCAAAAGTCGCTACTTTTGGCTGATTTGTCTGAGGTCTCCGCTACCTCACTAGGTCCCTCTAAAAGTCGCCACAGTTGGGAACACTGGTGAGCAGACATCTAGGGTCTAAATAAGGCGAAATGTAATCGCCAAACCGCGCTGTAGAAAGGCGAAAAAATTTAAAATTTAAAAATAAAATTTATTGTGAACAGCAGTTTGGGCCCACCTTCCAAGTGGGCCCTGTGCGGGTGCACCTGTTGCACCTGCCTAGTTATGGCTCTGCCCAAATTAATCTTTTATAAGAAAATATTCCTCCGAAGAAAAATGTCTGAAGTCAACACTGTACACGGGGTCCTCTAATTCAAATTTGCCTGGGCTCCATGAAGCTATAATGCACCACTGCCTCTTGATACCAAAGCAATGAGTTTTGTTACTTTAAAATTATGCATATCGTATGATTTCAACTAGGGAAGATTAAGTAACTAAAGAATTCTAAGGTGAGAACGTCTACCTTAAAAAAATGTCAGAGGGCCCGTGCTTCGATTCCTCCGAATCTGCCTCGAGCAGCACCCTAGCTATGGCCACTGTAGTACGTATTCAATTTGTTAAATTGACCCTGAATACATATTTTCTTACACAATTTTTTGAAAAATTTTGAAAAAAAATACAATATACGGTAAAATAAAGTATTTATGGTATTTATCATAATTATTTTACTATTACATAAGTAAATACAAAATTAAAATTACATGCAATGAATAAAAATAATTGCGTATAGGTTACTGTATCAGAAGAATTGATGATTGTCATTTATATATCGTGGCATAATTCCCACAGACCATCCAGTCTGCAGCAATGAGCATTATAATGACAATGCAAACAATTGATAATACCAAACAATCTGAAAATTTATAGGCTACTATTTTTTTAATTTAGTTGCATAATTTGATCAGTTAGTTAAGTGTTTTTCAACCTTTTTCTAATAGTGGCACTCCCCAACTTGGTAATTTTATCTTGTGGCACACCTACTTCTTTATCAACAGTCATTGCACTTTTCGTACGCTTAATTATTACACGTAAAACGTGCTCTGTATCATTGTTGGGCAGTGGCATGTTACAGCTTCATGGGGTCCAGGCATATTTGAATTAGGGGCCCCATGTATAGTACAATGTTGATTTCATGCACTTTCTTCGGGGTAAATTTTTTGGGGAAATACCTTCTTATAAAAGATTGATTTGGGGACCCCTGTTGTGGGGCCCAGGCAATTGCCATTTTTGCTCATAGGATAATGCGCCACTGTTGCTGGGGTATTGGGCTGGGATAAAGAGGGCCAGATAAGTTGAATGAAATACGTCTTTATTAATAAAAAGTATCCTTAAAGATTAAACTTTTGTTAACATTAATTTATAGAGGTAGGACCCTTAAGTTTTTTTTTGAGCCCGGAGAAAAATTCCAGCTTATCCTCTCTACGTCACTAGAAGTGTTATGATGCTGTCAGCACTATATTTCGCCACCCCTAAAGTGCCGTTGTAACACTCTAGTCTGTCATGGCACTCCTGTTGAAAACAGTTCAGTTAGCTATATCAAGGGCGTTGATCCGTAAGGGAGAGGAGGACATGTCTTCCCAATAATGTCTTCTCACATGTCCTTCCACCGCACCTTAGCGGCAGCATTGATAGAGAGGAAAGAAATAAACATCAATTATTTTTAGAAAAGGATTCAACTATTACATTTGCAAATTAATAAAAAATTATTTAAATAGGCACGGTTTAACTATAACATAAGCTGATAAAGCGGATTGAACGGTTATTGTTACTAAACAGTGGAAAGAATCTTCTAGTAATTCCATAAAGTCTTTATCAGAAACTAGCAGACCCCGCCACGCCTTGTTGTGGCTCAAAATGTATCTATTATAAATGTATAACACTTCCCCCCTAGGAGAAAATTTTTCGAAAAATTTCTTCTTAGTGTACATTCTCTTGACGTACCCTATTAAAACGCAATCAAAAATGCAAAAACCCGCATCTAAAATAGTATAATAGAAGCCAAGTTTTTCACAGTAAGCCTTAATCCTGTCCCTCTCCCCCGCGGGGGGAATATCGAAAAATCCCTTCTTAGTGTACATTCTGTTGACGTACTCTATTAAAATGCAATCAAAAATGCAAAAAACCGCATCTAAAATAGTATAAATAGAAGCAGAGTTCTTTACGGTAAGCCTTCCCCGTAAAGAACTTACCGTAAAGAACTGTCCATCCCCCATGTTTAACGGAATAATATAAGCCTATGTCCACCCTGAAGTTCCATTCTAAATATTGGTGAAAAAATTTTTGAAATCGGATGAGTAGTTTTGGAGATTACCTGCTGCATCCAAACTTACATACAAACATTACCTCTTTATTATATTAGTATAGATATAGATTTAAATTTAATGTTAAAACGAAATACAGTGGTGCCTCGTATAACGTACGCCTTGAATAACGGACGCTGCGAACAACGGACTTTCTGTTTGGCGGTTACTTGACTCGAGCAACGGACTGGCTGCGAACCAAGTCCTTGGCTGCGAACAACGGACTTTCCGTTTGGCAGTTACGTGAGGCGAACAACGGTCTTACTGCGAACAAGTGCGAATGATGTTTCCACTCTTTTGCCGTTGCTAATGACAATCTGCTATTTTTATAATATATTAGTATTATTAGAATATGTTATTAGTATATCTGAAGTACAGAGCTCCCGTTGGGATTCGGCTTGCTCCCTTGTTTATTACGTACAGTACATCACCTCAGTGCAGGGTATTTACATTTATTCAAGTGTTGTGCAAATCATGGCTTCTAAAAAACAGAAAGATGATTTCAATTGAAACAAAGTAAGAAATCATCACGAGTGAAAGTTGACAAAAACTTTCTTGTTAAATGGGGATAGGTTAAGGAGTTTACCAACACTCATTATTCAAACAGAGCTGAGACCAACAGCATCAATGATCTCTACAATGACACCCTTGCCCGTCATTTCCGACAGGTGTTGAAGAAGAGAGAGAAATAGACCACCTTGGAACATGTTTTTCAAGAAGCAAGCTGCCAAAAAACAAAGGATGGAACAAGAGGAGATGACCCTGCAAATTCCGGTAGCCTTTCCTGAATCTGATTCCGATTAAAAAACAATAAAAAGAGACCTGCTGCAATGTGTAAAAAGTCTGTATCTCTATGAATGTGTAAAGAAAGTGTTCCTCCTCCTCCTCCTCACAACACCTGACTACCCGGAATAATTGGTGACTGCTCCATTTTCATTTTTTTTTATGGTACAGTACGGTTATTTTATGCTGTGGAATGAATTATATGTTTTAACATGTATTTCTACGGGAAAATGCATTTCGTATAATGGACTTTTCACTTAACGGACGTGCACCTGGAACGGGATTAAGTACGTTATACGAGGCACTACTGTAATAAATTGAATTGCTATTTAAAGAAAGTGTCCAGTAGTTTAGTGAATAGTGTATAATGTCTATTTTTTTCTTTTAAATGCTATTTATCAATTTAAATTGGCATTAAAACCAATATAATTAAATACACAGGCCAATAGAAGAGAAAGTTAAATAAAATACTTCAGGAAAGATTGGTTTTATGAAATTAAACTAGAAATATTTTAAAATATTCATATAAAAATTGATTGAGGTATTTCATTGGAAACTATTTCAATACAGCTTTACTAGGAAACGTGTTCCTTGTGTTCTATGATTAGTTTTTGGCCTAATGAGAGTTAAGCTGCGGGACTTTCACTACACAATGGGGATTAGAAGTTAACCTTTTCACATAGACATGTTAATGTAGCTTTTATTTAATTTCATTTACTCAATTAGTTTATTTTCTTCTGAATTTACCACCAAACTAATTTGAAAATAATATAAATATTCTACTATTTACATCTGTGAGTAAATAGTAGAATCTACCATCTCATCAATTATAGAGCGTGTATTTTAATGAAATTCTCTATAAGTCTGTGCCAATTACTGCATAATTTATTTATTTAACATAATTATTATTTCGATGAATATTATACATTACAAATATAAAAGCAAATTATACAATCCGATGCTGCAAAAATGATGTTACCATATGTATTTAAAACGTACTTTCAGATTTATTATGTTACTAGCAGATGTGCCCGGCGTTGCTTGGGCAAAAATAACAACAGCGAAGATTAAGATTATTAGATTATTTCGTACTTCTAACCCTTCTATTATACAGTATTATAGTATTTTATTTATAATTATAAATGTTATCTTACGTAAGAGTTTATCACACCGAGTGCCCAATCATCTAACATATTTTAAAAATTCTTTAAATTGTTGTATAGCAAAGGAATAAAGAATTTTTAAATGTGTTAAATTGGTCACTCGGTGTGATAAATCCTTACGTATGATAACCTTCGTAGTTATATAAATCAAATACTATAATATAAAAAACAGTAAAACGAAAATCATATGAAGAATTTGGTTATTTCATTTTACGATTGTCACGTTTATCGCGATGGTAGGAAACAGCACAATTTCATTGGTCAAATACAGTACACACCAATTGAAAATACGATATCCGAAATTTTTTAAGATATCATATTTTTTCCTAATATTAACTCATTGACGGTTCTTCAAAATAATGTCATTTAAAATGGCAAATGGCAAGACAACTCACGGCCATGGGCATGTTTTTTGACTTTTATATCGTCGCTAATATGCTTACGATATTAACGACGACTCACAGTTTATCTTCTTACAATATTTATATACTTTGAACAATTGAATATTTGTTAATAAACGAATCGCATAATCGTTTATTATGAAAGTGGTGCAAGTCTATTTCCCATAGTCTAATTAAACACTGGGTAAGTTAAAAATTAAAACTGGTGGCTTCTTGCAATTCGACTCACAATGTAATAAGAAAATCTACGCGTTTATGAGGAAAATATTTAATTTTGTATTCAACATCGACGAAAGTGGAGAAATTTAAAATTACATTTATCATAAATCAGACAAGGGGCACCTGCTGGAGATGTCCCTCGTCTGATGTTTCCGTTTTGAAACTTCAAATTCACATATATAACACCTTTATATAAAAATGCAACTCATAAAGAATTTTACTAATTCAAATGAGTGTAATTATTATAATTTATCACAACATATCATGTAGGCCTATATAATTTATAATTTATAGCAAATGCATTTAAATATAGTAAAGCTTGCCTATATAATTTCTCGCTTTTACATTTCTATAAAGTTTTTCTTTTTTTTGTTTTATTTTTTGTTCTTTCCACCTTTGAGAGTACTAATATTAACTCTAAGAAACTGTGCTATTCACGGCCGAATATAAAACAGTAATCTGCCAACGAATCAAATTTTGCGAAAAACGGACCAAATATTTAAATTCTGCACCCTGGAAAACCACTTGAAACATATTTTGTGCTGGCTGGTAACCTCTTATTATGTAAATTTCCTATTCGAATGCCACCATACCGCCAGTCCTATAGGAAGATGGGAATGTTGCGAAAGGAGGTCAAAGTTAATTCGACCAAACGTAGTAGTTGACTTCCTCCCGAAAGAGAGGATGTTCAACGACTACTAATTAATACCGGTCTACAGTGGTACCTCAGCATACGAACGCTCCAGTATACGAAATTTTCAGGATACGACACGAAATTCGAACATATTTTTGCTCCACGATACGAACAAAAACTCACCATACGACGTTACATTAGTTCGCAGCGCCATTTTTTTTATTCACTTCTGTTCATTGGTCTCAGTCCGCGTGTTTGCTTCGTTGTGAAAGGATCTCGCTCGATAAAGGAAATCTTGAGGTATTATCAGAAAGTGACTGATTTTATTGAAAAGAAACATCCCGAAAAGGTTCACACTGGCCGTATTGCCGCTCGGAGTAATCGCATTTGCCTAAGTCATTTTATAAACGTTTTAAAAAGTAGGCAAAGCCAAACCTCTTTGGATAGATTTTTAACCAAGCCACCTCTATCCAGTGAAAGCGCTGATGAAAGTGAAGGAAATAAAGCAAAAAGCAGTGAATAAAAATTAAAACAAAAAATATAAAACAACACTAATTATTTTAATCTTTTCTAAGTTATTTTTAAGTTATTGTTACATTATGTTATGTAGGTTAGATTTTAGTATCATTTCCCTTCTTCTCCTCCTCCGCCATCAGTTTACACCGTTACCTTCGTCTATTATCAAAAGTAAAGTGCAAATAAAACTGTATATTTTTTTAAATTTATTATTCTATTATGGTTATTTATACATTTACAACTACAAAACGCATTTTTCAGTGTTTTCTTTACTATATTTATTATTATATTTTAATGTACTACTTAGCTTTAATTTGAGTGTTTTTTCGTTGGAACGAATTATTTCGTTTTACATGTAATCGTATGGGGAAAAATGATTCACCTTACGACATTTTCATGATAC